>NC_059275.1:19469732-19477232 GCF_017591435.1 Portunus trituberculatus
ACTGGCTGGATGAGTGGGTGATAGAGGCGAGGCAGGTGTGGTGAGGCGGAGGATTGGAGACGAGAACTTACAGATGACGGCAGACACGGAAGATTCCACTTACCAGGTAGATGAATGTGTCAAGATTGGTTGTGTGGGTGTGAGGATCGGGTGTGGGGCAAGTTTGAGGGGGCTTGACGTGGTGTGGTTTCCTGAGACTGGCGTGGGAGATGTGAGAATGAAGGGATGGGAGTGTCAGGATGGTGAAGGGCCAGGATGCTACGTCACACGGGAGACGCTGGGAGGAGAACGAGGGAGAAGGGTGTAACTGGAGTGTAAGTGGAATAACGATCGAGGAGGGCGAGTGAGAGGCTGACTGAGGCAGTGAAGTGTGTATTGTAGGTACATATGGAGATAATCAGTTAATTTTTCTCCATTACAGGAGTTGGTGATCCGAAGCCGTGACTGCAGCGATCCCGTGCGTCCTGCACCATCAGGGAAGGACTCTCTCTGGCTTCGCACTGCGCCTACATTGACCGTTGCCGCCGCCGCCGCTGCTACCGCTACTCGGAGGGGCATTGCCTCGCATTGGGCCTTCACTGCCGTCCCGCTAATACGTGCCGCCGTCGCCACTACTGGCACTGAGGGACTTCGCCTCGCAGCGGCCTGGCAAACACCTGCTACACCACCACCACCACTAACTCCACCACCGGAGTCCAGAGATTCAGCTTCGCATAGCAGACATCCTCCTATTCAACGCTTGCTGCCACTACCACCTCATTATGGTGGTGTCACTGTACTTGGATCTGTTGTCACTACTGAATAATAATGTGTAAAGAAATCTTTTTGTTTCGGTAAATTTCCTTTCCTGGGAATATTTGTGGGTTTTGTTAAATTTCCTTTCCTGGGAATATTTGTGGGTTGTGGGTGGTTTCAGTGAGTAGTCGCCTCAAGCTGGCTTGGATCCGTCTGACACACCAATATTGCCTCCATTGACCACCACCTACACTCGCTCTAAACGATCACATCCCAGAAATAAAACGCTAATTTGAAGCTTTCTATTTATTATCATAAGCAATACAGAAAAAGTGGTTGTTAGAAAATGAAACTAAAGCGAAAAAGTTACATGACATCAATAACTTAATGTAAAAATGGTCCCAAAATACGAACGAACATCTGGCTGAAAAATCCTCAAACGGTCTAAATAAAATACAAGCACTACTGGCCAAAAAAACACAAAAAAAATGGTCAAAATCTACAAAAAAATGGCAAAAAAAAGCCCCAAAACGGGCCCTAAAAAACGTTCTAGTCGAAATAAAAATCTAAAAAAAAAAAAAAAAAAACGGGCTAAAAAAAGTAAAAAGCAAAAACGAAACGGCCCTAAAAAACGTACTAAGTCGAAAATACTCTAAAGAGTCTCCGGAGATACAGTGGATGCATATTGGAGCTAAAATTAAATACAAGTCTCCCTACACTTTTATTCAATTTTTGACATTATTACACATTGCCTGCAAAAAAAAACTCCAAATATTTTCAACTAAACAAATATTTTCAACTGAATAAAAACAATATACAAAGACCTGCAAAAAAAAACTCCACAAATATTTTCAACTGAATAAAAACAATATACAAAGAATAGTGAAAAAGTCTACACAAATTTCAACTGAAATACTATTAAAAAAAAAAAAAAAACTACAATGATTTTCAACTTAATATACAATAAATACTAATAAATACTAACATCAATTTACAATTAACATAAAAGATACAATAAAACTTTAACAAATTTTCAAAATTGCAAAATTTTAATTAATTTCAACTTCACAAATTATTTTTAAACAACTTTAAGAGAGAAAGAGAGAGAGAGAGAGAGAGAGAGAGAGAGAGAGAGAGAGAGAGAGAGAGAGAGAGAGAGAGAGAGAGAGAGAGAGAGAGAGAGAGAGAGAGAGAGAGAGAGAGAGAGAGAGAGAGAGAGAGAGAGAGAGAGAGAGAGAGAGAGCAATCAAAGTAAACAATCAAATAGTAATAATATACATGAAAACATTTTTAAAACAACACACATACATTAATCTTGTGCCCTCCATACACCCTTGCTAATGTCATTAAAATGGTCTAATGGTACACAAATCTCAAGGTCCCAGTACTGAAGGGGTTAAAATAGTGAAGGCTGTGGCCATTAATCCTTTGACCACCATAGACCCTTGCTAATGTCAATAAAATGGTCTAATGGTACACAAATCTCAAGGTAAAATGTGTCCCAGTACTGAATTGATTAAAATAGTGAAGGCTGTGGCCATTAATCCTTTGACCACCATAGACCCTTGCTAATATCAATAAAATGGAGAGGTGTATGGAGATCACAAGATTAATGGCCACAGTCTTCACTATTTCAACCCTTCAGTACTGGGACACATTTTACCCTGAGATCTGTGTACCATTAAACCATTTTATTGATATTAGGAAAGTTTATAGACATCAGAAGGTTAATGGTCACAGTCTTCACTATTTTAACCCCTTCAGTACTGGGACACATTTTTACCTTGACATTTCTGTACCATTAGACCATTTTATTGACATTAGGAAAGGTCTACAGAGGTCAGAAGATTAACGTCCACATTCTTCATTATTTTAACCCCTTTAATACTGGGACATCTTGAGATTTTGTGTACCATTAGACCATTTTATTGACAGTAGGAAAGATCTATAGACATCAGAAGACTAATGGCCACATTCTTCACTATTTTAACCCCTTCAACATTGGGACACATTTTACCTTGAAATTTGTGTACAATTAGACATTTTATTGACATCAGGAAAGGTCTATAGACGGCAGAAGAATAATGGCAAGTCTTCACTATTTTAACCCCTTCAGTACTGGGACATATTTTTACCTTGAGATCTGTGTACCATTAGACCATTTTATTGACACTTGGAAAGATCTATGGAAGGCAGAAGAATAATGGCCATAATCTTCACTATTTTAACCCCTTCAGTACTGGGACACATTTTTACCTTGAGATTTGTGTACCATTAGACCATTTTATTGACATTAGAAAGGGTCTATGAGGTGACAAGATTAATAGCCACAGTCTTCACTATTTAACCCCTTCAGTACTGGGACACATTTTTACCTTGAGATTTGTGTACCATTACATCTTTTCATTGCCAGAGAGAGAGAGAGAGAGAGAGAGAGAGAGAGAGAGAGAGAGAGAGAGAGAGAGAGAGAGAGAGAGAGAGAGAGAGAGAGAGAGAGAGAGAGAGAGAGAGAGAGAGAGAGAGAGAGAGAGAGAGAGAGAGAGAGAGAGTTGTAAAGGCAGAATGACAAGATTTCTGTATTATTAAGTGGAGAAACAGTCTTGAAAACCCTGCCAGTCATCTGTGTGGCCTTGGAAAACAGTGGTGGTGAGAGAATAAGGGTATTTTATGGTTCCTGAGGCAGAGTGACATTTCTACAATATTAAGTGGAGAAACACTCATGAAAACCCTGCCAGTGATCTCTGTGGCCTTGGAAGGCGTGTTGTTGAGACACCAAAGTGTTTGTGAATACAGGCCTTTGTCTGACACACAAGCAGCAACAATGCACATTCTTCATTCCTCTGAGTTCAGTAAGTGAAGGAGTGAGTGAGTGCTGAGTCAATCTCTTAACAAGCACACTGCATCTTTGTCCAGAGAATCCAACACTTGCTTCACAAACTCATGTGGGGGATTGAAATAGTGAAGACTGTGCCCATTAATCTTGTCACCTCCATACCCTTCTTAACCCCTTCAGTACTGGGACACATTTTACCTTGAGATTTGTGCACCATTAGACCATTTTATTGACATTATTGAAGGTCTATGAAGGTCACAAAATTAATGGCCACAGTCTTCACAATTTTCATCCCCACATGAGTTTGTGAAGCTGTACAAAATCACCAAATAGTCACCACAAGGAATATGGAAATGTGTCATGGTACTGAAGGGGTTAATGTCAAAAAAAGGGTATTACCATAGCCAAACTTTCTTCAAATGCCCTCAAAAACATGCCAAATGGTCTTAAAATACCATAAAAACATGCCAAATAGTCTTAAAATACCATAAAAAACATGCCAAATGGTCTTAAAATACCATAAAACATGCCAAATGGTCTTAAAATACCATAAAAAACATGCCAAATGGTCTTAAAATACCATAAAAACATGTCAAATGGTCTTAAATACCATAAAACATACCAAATGGTCTTAAAATACCATACAAACATGCCAAATGGTCTTAAAATACCATACAAACATGCCAAATGGTCTTAACATACCATAATAACATGCCAAATGGTCTTAACATACCATAAAACATGCCAAATGGTCTTAACATACCATAAAAACATGCCAAATGGTCTTAAAATACCATACAAACATGCCAAATGGTCTTAAAATACCATAAAAACATGTCAAATGGTCTTAAAATGTCCTTATAATTAAAAATGCCAAACTGCTAATCTATCCTAACTATTCTTCATGGCTCCAGGTGTTGTCTTGTACTCTGGGTGTTGCTGATGGCTGTAGGTGTTGTAGAAGGCTTGTGTTGTGTTGTCGCTTGTCTTGTCTTGGCTTGGTGGTGCAGTGTTCCAGCAGCAGTGTCTCTCCTTGGCAGCATTCAGGGACTTGACTTTCCTGTAATGAGAGGTGCACTGTTTATATTGAGTCACCTTCACTATTTTGTAAACTGAACTGAACGCAACTCAAATGCCGTTAAAACATGTCAAACTTTTTAAGGGTATGTTTATCTTGCTGGTCTAAAGGGGATGTTTATCTTGCTGGTCTAAAGGGATGTTTATCTTGCTGGTCTAAAGGGATGTTTATCTTGCTGGTCTAAAGGGTATGTTTATCTTGCTGGTCTAAAGGGATGTTTATCTTGCTGGTCTAAAGGGATGTTTATCTTGCTGGTCTAAAGGGATGTTTATCTTGCTGGTCTAAAGGGATGTTTATCTTGCTGGTCTAAAGGGTATGTTTATCTTGCTGGTCTAAAGGGGATGTTTATCTTGCTGGTCTAAAGGGATGTTTATCTTGCTGGTCTAAAGGGATGTTTATCTTGCTGGTCTAAAGGGTATGTTTATCTTGCTGGTCTAAAGGGATGTTTATCTTGCTGGTCTAAAGGGATGTTTATCTTGCTGGTCTAAAGGGTATGTTTATCTTGCTGGTCTAAAGGGATGTTTATCTTGCTGGTCTAAAGGGGATGTTTATCTTGCTGGTCTAAAGGGGATGTTTATCTTGCTGGTCTAAAGGGTATGTTTATCTTGCTGGTCTAAAGGGATGTTTATCTTGCTGGTCTAAAGGGTATGTTTATCTTGCTGGTCTAAAGGGTATGTTTATCTTGCTGGTCTAAAGGGGATGTTTATCTTGCTGGTCTAAAGGGGATGTTTATCTTGCTGGTCTAAAGGGATGTTTATCTTGCTGGTCTAAAGGGGATGTGGTGTAAAGGGTGTGGTTTTAACTTGCTGGTCTAAAGGATGTGTATAACTTGCTGGTATATATATATGTATATATATATATATATATATATATATATATATATATATATATATATATATATATATATATATATATATATATATATATATATATATATATATATATATATATATATATATATATATATATATATATATATATATATATATATATATATATATATATATATATATATATATATATATATATATATATATATATATATATATATATATATATATATATATATAAACGTTATCAGCACAGATGTTGGTGTATAGGGTTTATGCTATTATTTAGCTGACTGTACTAAAAATTTTGAAATTAATAAAAAAATCTAAGTAAAATATATGGTTCAGGTAAAATAATGCAAAATATCATCATCATACGTTTATATTGTAAGACAAAAGAAAAGATCTTCGATAAAAACAGAAATGATAGAACATTTCTGGGAAAAGAGATGAGCAGAGCGGCGCGGCGAAGGCCTAGTTGTGCTGACGTCACATATGATCCCTCAGGCCTGTATACCAAGGCCGTGGTGGAGATATTTGGGTGTCTCCTTTCACGTGTAGCCCCTGTTCACCTAGCAGTGAGTAGGTACGGGATGTAAATCGAGGAGTTGTGACCTTGTTGTCCCAGTGTGTAGTGTGTGCCTGGTCTCAGGCCTATCCCAAGATCGGAAATAATGAGCTCTGAGCTCGTTCCATAGGGTTACGTCTGGCTGTCTCGTCAGAAACTGCAGCAGATCAAACCGTGAAACACACACACGAAAACACACACACACGTGCGTACGTATACCCCCACGCACACGCACGCAGACATATGTACACACACTTACATTCACACACACTTACATTCACACACACACGCACAAACCACACACACACACACACACACACACACACACACACACACACAATGACACACACGGCCCGGTAGCTCAGTGGTTAGAGCGCTGGCTTCACAAGCCAGATGACCGGGGTACGATTCCCCGGCCGGGTGGAGATATTTGGGTGTGTCTCCTTTCACGTGTAGCCCCTGTTCACCTAGCAGTGAGTAGGTACGGGATGTAAATCGAGGAGTTGTGACCTTATTGTCCCGGTGTGTGGTGTGTGCCTGGTCTCAGACCTATCCTATGATCGGAAATAATGAGCTCTGAGCTCGTTCCATAGGGTAACGTCTGGCTGTCTCGTCAGAGACAGAGTGTCAGAGTGTGTGTGTGTGTGTGTGTTTTCACGAATGTTACAAGGCGGGGACGCATGTAACTTATCTTTCGAGAGGGAGAAGGGGGAGGGAGGGAGAGAGAGAGAGAGAGAGAGAGAGAGAGAGAGAGAGAGAGAGAGAGAGTCTATGCCATTGGGGAATTTTAGACACAAGGCAGGACGCAAGTAGCTTATCTTTAATGATTGGTGGAGACAAGGATGGTGGGAGGAGCACTAGGATTTCAAGGACAGCATACGGCGTGTGTAGTTGGTATCCAACACATTATACGGGACAACTGAACTGAAGAAAGCTCAGAAAAGAAATATGACGCCTACGTAGGCGTCACCGTATTGAAGGGGTTAATGTGTAGCCCCTGTTCACCTAGCAGTAAATAGGTACGGGATGTAACTGGAGGAGTTGTGGCTTCGTTTTCCCGGTGTGTGGAGTGTGTTGTGGTCTCAGTCCTACCCGAAGATCGGTCTATGAGCTCTGAGCTCGCTCCGTAATGGGGAAGACTGGCTGGGTGACCAGCACGCGACCGAGGTGAATTACACACAAAATATCACAAGCCAGATGAACACACACACACACGGGATGTAAATCACACACACACACACACACACACACACACACACACACACAGATGCAGTTTTTGGCCCGATTTTTATTTTGATGAGGCTTCGTTTCAGGGGTTTTTGGATTTTATTTTTGCTGGTCTTTTTGGTGGGGCTTTTTGGCAGGGATTTTGACTCGACTTTTGTATCGGCTTTTGGCGGGTATTTTGACTGGGGATCCTGGCGAGGTTTTTTGGCAAGGCTTTTTGGCGTGACGT
>NC_059275.1:19479732-19482232 GCF_017591435.1 Portunus trituberculatus
ACTACTACTACACACTACTACTACTACTACTACTACTACTGACACTCATTTACTTCTACTAATCTAAACTGGGAATCTTCACACATCATCACATTAAAACAATATAAACACTCCCTATGAAATGAGGCGTCTTCAGTATTCTCCGCCAGTTTTCCTCTCCCCTGCTGGTAACTCCCTCCAAGTCAGCAGTATAGGTAACCTTCACATACATATATTGTCTTAGGTAGGCTGGCTGTTCCTCTTACCAATCTTTCTTTTCTAACTGACTGTCCTCACCTTTACTCTCATCGCCTGATTGTTGTGGCATTAGTGATTGTTGTTGTGAGTGGTTGTTAGTGTTATTATTATTGTTATTATTATTATTATTATTATTATTATTATTGTTATTATTATTTATTGTACTACTACTACTACTATCATTATTATTTTATTTTTTTTATTTATTTATTTATTTATTATTATCATTTATCGTACTACTACTACTACTACTACTACTACTACTACTACTACTATCATTATTATTTTATTTATCTATTTATTTATTTATTTAATATTATTATTTTACTACTACTACTACTACTATATTATCACCATCATCATCATCATCATTATATTATCATCATCACTACAATCACCATTATCGGCGGTGTAATAATTCAAAGAAGCATAGGTCACCAGCTCCAGCCCTGCAGGTCATTAACTTGGTGACCTCCAAAGACCCTTGGTAATGTCAACAAAATGGTCTAACCGTGCACAAATCTCAAGGTAAAATGTGTCCCAGTACTGAAGGGGTTCATTAAGAGAGGTAGCTTAATGCCTCCTCCTGCCTAACTGCCTGACTGGCTAACAATCGCACCAGCTCCATCACCACTCTCGTTAATGGCCACAGTCTTCACTATCTTAATCCCCACGTAAGTTTGTGAAGCTGTATAAAAGTCACCCAGTAGTAAGCGTAGAGCATGGATATCGTAATGTGTCACGGTACTGAAAGGGTTAGCTATCCATTCATGTCTAGCCACCACGCCATTCTCATTACCTGTCTGTCATTCTTCCTTATATTGTCTTTACAACTCAATTCAACTCAAGCTTCCTTAGAAAAGTGATCCGTTCATGATACGTTTTACTCTTCATTTTTAATATTGATTCGTTGATTTGCAGGCAGAGAGAGAGAGAGAGAGAGAGAGAGAGAGAGAGTTATATCTTTATAATCAATTTTTCGTTAATGATGACTCATTTTCGTTGTTACATTCAGAGAGAGAGAGAGAGAGAGAGAGAGAGAGAGAGAGAGAGAGAGAGAGAGAGAGAGAGAGAGAGAGAGAGATTATTATCTTTCATAATCAATTTTTCGTTAATGATAGATTTACAGAGAGAGAGAGAGAGAGAGAGAGAGAGAGAGAGAGAGAGAGAGAGAGAGAGAGAGAGGTATTATTATTATCATCTTATCATAATCATTTATTACGAAGGAAGCTTCAAACTGTTACAACATAATGATAAAAAAATGTGTATAATTGTAAGTACTACACGGAAGGTGAGAATGCTTGATGAAACAAATTAATGCAATTGAGTGTGTGTAATGGTTGGTTTGGAAGGAGTTAAAGAGCACTAGTTTATATCCAGGTGGTGGACCAGTGGTTAGGTTCACTGGCAGCGTTTCATATGCTCGTTTGCCCTCAAGTTGCTCTTTCCTTATTGGCAGGTTGGGGGGTGAGACAAGAACGAAGCAACGTCAGCAGTAGCTGGCACAGGACATTAATCCAGACACCACGCTCGCTACATCTCTCCAGCCACCACGCCACCACCGACCCCTCGAGTGTACGCAGCCCAGTGTCCGTCTGTGTCTTGTCGTGGGCGTGACGTTCAGCAGCGGCAGGAACAGCAACGGGAAGCTTGATCTGCGTGTTTCGTGCGGCGGGTGACGTGCCGCTGCTGTGAGGTTATCGGACCACCACAGCACAGCACAGCACAGCACAGAGAAAGGAGAGGTTAGTGGTTTTATGTAAACGAATAGTGTAGGTATGAGCTGTTGGTGTGTGCGCGTTGACAGTGCAGTGGTGATAGGAAATTGTTAGTAACTTGAAGGTTGTTAGAATGTTGACTGATAAAGGATAACTGGGTGTGTAGGATGTGCACTGTCTATTGGAAGGTTAATTGTACGATGTCTGTCTGTGTCAATGTAGGATGTATCAGGAATGGCTGGGAGGAATGAAGTGAGCGTGAATGGCTCGTGGCAAGAGGAGGCAGAATGGGAACTAACTGAATACTGTGATAAAATAGGAGACAGAAGGGATGGTGTGGTGCGAGTGTTTGGCTGGGTTAGGACACTGTGAAGACGTGTAACTGAGTAGAGACGAGTGAAAGGCTGGCTGAGGCAGTGGTTGAGTTTAGGACAGACAGATGGGGGAATAGTGTTTAGTGAGTTTGGGCACATTATGGATGGAACTGAAGACGTGAAGGGAATGTGTGGTGTTGGTCATTTAGAGATAATTAGTGAAAAAAGATA
>NC_059275.1:19487232-19494137 GCF_017591435.1 Portunus trituberculatus
TTTAGTTTATTCTAAATTTCTAGTGTATTGCTATGATCTTAAATAATTAATATGCAACAAATTATACACAATGCACATGATTACAAAACAGAATTGTTACTTTCTTAGTTATGGAAATTTTACATCCTTAGGTTAACACAAGTAACTCAAAAATTAAACTTGCATTAAAATCAATATACATATATAATTCAAGCTTCCACCTATTCCAGTATGATATCTTGGAAAAGGCTACCACTACCACTGTTAATTATAAATCAAATAAGAATATGCTGTTATTTACAATAATGCTATATATATATATATATATATATATATATATATATATATATATATATATAAATGCCTATATATATATATATATATATATATATATATATATATATATATATATATATATATATATATATATATATATAATTGCACTCAAAATCTGCCAAACTGCCTTAATATGCCCTCAAAACCTGCCAAACTGTCTTAAAATGCCATCAAAACATGTCAAACTATCTTAAATTGGCCTCAAACCTGCCAAACTGTCTAAAATTGCCCTCAAAATATACCAAACTGTCTTAATATGCCCTGAAAACCTGCCAAACTGTCTTCAATTCACTTCAAAACCTCTCAAATTGTCTTAATATACCCTGAAAACCAGCCAAACTGTTTTAAATTGCTCTCAAAACCTGCCAAAATGTATTAAAATGCCCTAAAAATGTCAAACTCTCAAAATGCCCTTAAAACATGCCAAACTATCTCAATATGGCCATAAAACATGTCAAACTGTTTTAAAATATCCTCAAACATGCCAAACTGTCTCAAAATATACTAAACTGTCTTAAACTGCCCACCAAACACATCAAACTGTCTCAAAATACCCTCAACACATGCCAAACTATCTAAAATGCCCTTAAAATATGCCAAACTGTTTAAATATACCCTCAAAACATGACAAACTGCCTCAAAATTCCTCAAAACCTTAACTGCCCAACCTAACCTAATGTAACCTACACTCCCACCTCACACCACACCACTGACCTGCATAAGGAAGAGAGCCGTGTGACCTCAGCGTTGAGTGGCCACCTCCTCCTCTCGGGTCACAGTGAAGTCACATTCCAGGAATCCTGTGGCAAAAGGTCAGAGGTCACACAGGTCACACTGGGATAGTAATAATAGTAATTGTATTAGCACAAGAGGAGGAGGAGGAGGAGGAGGAGGAGGAGGAGGAGGAGATGTCAAATTGTGTTAAAATGTCCTCAAAACCTGACAAACTATCTTAACCCTTCTTGGCTTACGGTGATCGTACATGAATGATGATATTGTTCCGTCCAGAGAGACGGCGATCGTATCGGTAATCATGATTTTTCCCGCTTGACATTTGAAGATTGGCGCGGGCTGTCATTATTTCTTGGCATTGCTCGATAATGAATTACTGGGTTAGGGTAGGTAATGAAACAAATGTATTGATCAAAATAAATGTTTTGAAATCAAGAACAGCTTTTATGCAAATTAATTATTGGTAAGATAAACAGAGAAAGGTGGGCAATAACCTAACCCTAGCCTGCCCTAACCTATCTTAACCTAACCCATCTAAAGGGGTCTAAAGAGGGTGTTTTTAGCTTGTTGGTTTAAAGGGGTGTTTTTAGCTTGCTGGTCTAAAGGGGGTTTTAGCTTGTTGGTCTAAAGGAGTGTTTTCATCTTGTTGGTCTGAAGGGTATGTTTATCTTGCTGGTCTAAAGGGTATGTTTATCTTGCTGGTCTAAAGGGTATGTTTATCTTGCTGGTCTAAAGGGTATGTTTATCTTGCTGGTCTAAAGGGTATGTTTATCTTGCTGGTCTAAAGGGTATGTTTATCTTGCTGGTCTAAAGGGTATGTTTATCTTGCTGGTCTAAAGGGTATGTTTATCTTGCTGGTCTAAAGGGTATGTTTATCTTGCTGGTCTAAAGGGTATGTTTATCTTGCTGGTCTAAAGGGTATGTTTATCTTGCTGGTCTAAAGGGTATGTTTATCTTGCTGGTCTAAAGGGTATGTTTATCTTGCTGGTCTAAAGGGTATGTTTATCTTGCTGGTCTAAAGGGTATGTTTATCTTGCTGGTCTAAAGGGTATGTTTATCTTGCTGGTCTAAAGGGTATGTTTATCTTGCTGGTCTAAAGGGATGTTTATCTTGCTGGTCTAAAGGGTATGTTTATCTTGCTGGTCTAAAGGGTATGTTTATCTTGCTGGTCTAAAGGGTATGTTTATCTTGCTGGTCTAAAGGGTATGTTTATCTTGCTGGTCTAAAGGGTATGTTTATCTTGCTGGTCTAAAGGGTATGTTTATCTTGCTGGTCTAAAGGGTATGTTTATCTTGCTGGTCTAAAGGGTATGTTTATCTTGCTGGTCTAAAGGGGATGTTTATCTTGCTGGTCTAAAGGGTATGTTTATCTTGCTGGTCTAAAGGGTATGTTTATCTTGCTGGTCTAAAGGGTATGTTTATCTTGCTGGTCTAAAGGGTATGTTTATCTTGCTGGTCTAAAGGGTATGTTTATCTTGCTGGTCTAAAGGGTATGTTTATCTTGCTGGTCTAAAGGGATGTTTATCTTGCTGGTCTAAAGGGTATGTTTATCTTGCTGGTCTAAAGGGGATGTTTATCTTGCTGGTCTAAAGGGATGTTTATCTTGCTGGTCTAAAGGGTATGTTTATCTTGCTGGTCTAAAGGGTATGTTTATCTTGCTGGTCTAAAGGGTATGTTTATCTTGCTGGTCTAAAGGGATGTTTATCTTGCTGGTCTAAAGGGTATGTTTATCTTGCTGGTCTAAAGGGTATGTTTATCTTGCTGGTCTAAAGGGTATGTTTATCTTGCTGGTCTAAAGGGTATGTTTATCCTGCTGGTCTAAAGGTGATGTTTATCTTGCTGGTCTAAAGGGGATGTTTATCTTGCTGGTCTAAAGGGTATGTTTATCTTGCTGGTCTAAAGGGATGTTTATCTTGCTGGTCTAAAGGGTATGTTTATCTTGCTGGTCTAAAGGGTATGTTTATCTTGCTGGTCTAAAGGGATGTTTATCTTGCTGGTCTAAAGGGTATGTTTATCTTGCTGGTCTAAAGGGGATGTTTATCTTGCTGGTCTAAAGGGTATGTTTATCTTGCTGGTCTAAAGGGTATGTTTATCTTGCTGGTCTAAAGGGGATGTTTATCTTGCTGGTCTAAAGGGATGTTTATCTTGCTGGTCTAAAGGGTATGTTTATCTTGCTGGTCTAAAGGGGGTTTTTATGTGGTCTATATATTGCTGGTCTAAAGGGATGTTTATCTTGCTGGTCTAAATATGTTTATCTTGCTGGTAATGTTTAGCTTGCTGGTCTAAAGGATGTTTATCTTGCTGTCTAAAGGGATGTTTATCTTGTGTAACTTGCTGGTCTATGTGCTGGTCTAAAGGGATGTTTATCTTGCTGGTCTAAAATGTTTATAAATATATAAAATATATCTCTAAATATATATATATATATATATATATATATATATATATATATATATATATATATATATATATATATATATATATATATATATATATATATATATATATATAAAGTTGTGTGTGTGTGTGTGTGTGTGTGTGTGTTATCAGCACAGGTGCTGGTGTATAGGGTTTGCTATTATTTAGCTGACTGTACTAAAAATTTTGAAATTAATAAACAAATCTAAGTAAAATATATGGTTCAGGT
Organism: Portunus trituberculatus; assembly: GCF_017591435.1. Taxonomy (NCBI): domain Eukaryota; kingdom Metazoa; phylum Arthropoda; class Malacostraca; order Decapoda; family Portunidae; genus Portunus; species Portunus trituberculatus. Next base: position 19,490,926 of record NC_059275.1, read on the forward strand.
AATATAATGCACAAAATATCATCATCATACGTTTATATTGTAAGACAAAAGACATACAGATCTTCGATAAAAACAGAAATGATAGAACATTTCTGGGAAAAGAGATAGACAGATGCTATAGCTCAGTTGTGCTGACGTCACATATGATCCCTCAGGCCTGTATACCAAGGCCGTGGTGGAGATATTTGGGTGTCTCCTTTCACGTGTAGCCCCTGTTCACCTAGCAGTGAGTAGGTACGGGATGTAAATCGAGGAGTTGTGACCTTGTCCCAGTGTGTGTGTGTGTGCCTGGTCTCAGGCCTATCCCAAGATCGGAAATAATGAGCTCTGAGCTCGTTCCGTAGGGTTACGTCTGGCTGTCTCGTCAGAAACTGCAGCAGATCAAACCGTGAAACACACACGAAAACACACACACACGTGCGTACGTATACACGCACACGCACACAGACATATGTACACAACATACACGCACACACCACGCACATATGTACACACACACACACACACACACACACACACACACACACACACACACACGGCCCGGTAGCTCAGTGGTTAGAGCGCTGGCTTCACAAGCCAGATGACCTGTACGATTCCCCGGCCGGGTGGAGATATTTGGGTGTGTCTCCTTTCACGTGTAGCCCTGTTCACCTAGCAGTGAGTAGGTACGGATGTAAATCGAGGAGTTGTGACCTTGTTGTCCCGGTGTGTGTGTGTGCCTGGTCTCAGACCTATCCTAAGATCGGAAATAATGAGCTCTGAGCTCGTTCCGTAGGGTAACGTCTGGCTGTCTCGTCATAGACTGCAGCAGATCAAACAGTGAATTCACACACACGTGTAAGAGCACACACACACACACACACACACACACACACACACACACACACACACACACACACACACACACACACGCGCCGGATGTTAAAAGCCCGCCTGTATGATATACAGGTGGTAGTGCCGCACGCCCTAGCGCGGAAACTCATGCAAGCTCGTCATACTTGTCATCTTTGTGTATTATGCTGCTATTTTTAGTTACTATATCGCCTTCGAAGAGGAAAGGTGGACGCTTTCTTCGGAGAGAGAGAGAGAGAGAGAGAGAGAGAGAGAGAGAGAGAGAGAGAGAGACATTTGCTAATATTTTAGACACAAGCGGGACGCATGTAGCTTATTTTTCGAGAGGAAGAGGTGAGAGAGAGAGAGAGAGAGAGAGAGAGAGAGAGAGAGAGAGAGAGAGCAGTCTATGCCATTGGGGAATTTTAGACACAAGGCACTTATCTTTAGTGATTGGTGGAGACAAGGATGGTGGGAGGAGCACTAGATTTGAAGGACAGCATACGGCGTGTGTAGTTGGTATCCAACATTATACGGACAACTGAACTGAAAGCTCAGATATGACGCCTACGTAGGCGTCACCGTGTGAAGGGGTTAATGTTGCCCCTGTTCACCTAGCAGTAAATAGGTACGGGATGTAACTGGAGTTGTGGCTTGTTTTCCCGGTGTGTGGTGTGTTGTGGTCTCAGTCCTTCCGAAGATCGGTCTATGAGCTCTGAGCTCGCTCCGTAATGGGGAAGACTGGCTGGGTGACCAGCACGCGACCGAGGTGAATTACACAATATATGCAAACACATACACACACACACACACACACACACACAGATGCAGTTTTAAAAATTTATGAATAAAAAGGAACAAATTTGAAACATTACTATTAGCCCAATTTGTAACTAGAAAAATACGCAGATGCTAAGTATACTACGAAAAAAGTAAAGAAACCTTGATTTTTTCCTTTACTAAGGTAAGTATATGGGGCCGAGACGCTAACTGATCCGCCTGCTGGATCATTTATGTCACCCTCTGCAACTCACTTAGGCTTTGACTTAAGTTATCATGATTTTTCCTTCAGCATGTCTTGGTTAGGTTACAAACACACAGCTTGCCAAAAAGTACTACAATCTCAACACAGGAAATAGGTCTGGGTGTTAATGGGTTAAACACCCTTAAAGCAGCCTAAAACTCCCTTAAACACCCTAAAATATCCTTAAAACACTCTAAAACACCATTACATATCCTGAAACAGCCTTAAAACACTCTAAAACAGCATTACACATCCTGAAACAGCCTTAAAACACCTCAAAGTCTTCAAACACCCTAAAACAACCCAAAACAGCCTTAAAACAGCCTTCAATACTCACAGTTGGCTAGGTGTGTCCCAGCTGGTGCAGTTGCCATGTTCCATCCCACATAGAGATTCCTTTAGTACGGCCGGTGATCCTGTAGGGAAAGGTGGTGGAAGTGAAATGGTGTGGTTTTGTGAGCATCTGATGTGGTAATGTTGGTTGTTTTGTGGTTTGGGTGTGGTTGGACAGTGTGTGGTGGTGGTAGTAATAGGAGGATTTAAAAGTAGACAAATATTTTCCGGCCAAAACAAGTGAAAAATGAGGTTTATGAGACAAAATTGTAAGAAAAAAATGCTTTCACACACCCACACTTACCAACACACACCACACCTGCGGAAACCTTTCCACACCACACACACCACAGTACACAGCTTGGTGTGTGGAGGAGATATGGAGGAAAGAAAAGGAGGTGGTGGAGGGAAAATGAGAAAATTGTCAGGTTTTGACTATGATAGAAGTGAGGAGACTCAAAATTGGAGGGAAGGTGGAGGAAACTGGTAGTCTACTGAAGGAAAAGCCTGAGGTAACCTGTGGAGGAGATATGGAGGAAACAGGACAAACATTACCTAACCAAAAACGCACCAAAATTACCTAAAAATATTGCATCACACAAAACACAAACACACACACACAGACACACACACCTGCACACCACAAACAACCCTTAAATCACACCTGGAAAATGCCACAATAAGTTTACCTAGCCAACCCACACCAAAAAAATAAACACTATACATAGGTAGCTATAGTTGACATTACAAAACATACAAAAACACATTTACACACCCACCACACTCACAGCACACCTGCAGACACCACACACACACACACACCTCATCTCCTGTGGAACTTGGTGAGTGGAGTATGTGTGAGTTTTGCCAGAGAGGGCACAGGCAACCCGTCACCACCAGCAGCTCTCCAGGGACCAGTTGTGAATTGTGCAAGCCATGGTGCACCTGTGGAATAGTGGTAGTTGTTGTAGTAGTGGTAGTAATAGTATAAGAATCTAGGTATTACTGCAGAGTTTCACCACAA
>NC_059276.1:0-210000 GCF_017591435.1 Portunus trituberculatus
AAAATATTGTAAAATGACGAATAAGCACAATTTTCAATCGAGATAGTTTTTTTCACAAAACACCTTAAAACACATGAATAAGACGTTTTAACAAATATAGTGTTTTCCCTGCATTTATGAGTTTGGTGCATAAAACGCTAGAATACACTAAAATAACCCACTTTTGACATATTTCACTTCCTTAGACATATATTGTGTTTTGCCTGCATTTCTGAGTTTTGGTTCATAAAACGCTAGAATACACTAAAATAACCCACTTTTGACATATTTCACTTCCTTAGACATATATTGTGTTTTGCCTGCATTTCTGAGTTTTGGTTCATAAAACGCTGGAATACGTCAAAATAACCCCTTTTGACATATTTCACTTCCTTAAACAAATAGTGTGTTTTCCCTGCAATTCTGAGTTTTGTTACATAAAACGCTGGAATACACCAAAATAACCCCTTTTTGACATATTTCACTTCCTTAAACAAATAGTGTGTTTTGCCTGCAATTCAGAGTTTTGTTACATAAAACGCTGGAATACACCAAAATAACCACTTTTTCACATATTTCACTTCCTTAGACAAATAGTGTGTTTTGTCTGCAATTCTGAGTTTTGTTACATAAAACGCTGGAATACACCAAAATAACCCATTTTTTACATATTTCAGTTCCTTAGACAAATAGTGTGTTTCCTTAGCATTTCTGTGTTTATGTGGAAAACAGCTAAAAACTGATTAATTACATGTTTTTCTTAATTTTACTTTGGATTCTCTATACTAGCTTGTTTTCATCAATTTTATCGTTTTGAAGCAAAATATTGTAAAATGACGAATAAGCACAATTTTCAATCGAGATAGTTTTTTTCACAAAACACCTTAAAACACATGAATAAGACGTTTTAACAAATATAGTGTTTTCCTGCATTTATGAGTTTGGTGCATAAAACGCTAGAATACACTAAAATAACCCACTTTTGACATATTTCACTTCCTTAGACATATATTGTGTTTTGCCTGCATTTCTGAGTTTTGGTTCATAAAACGCTGGAATACGTCAAAATAACCCCTCTTTTGACATATTTCACTTCCTTAAACAAATAGTGTGTTTTCCCTGCAATTCTGAGTTTTGTTACAAAAACGCTGGAATACACCAAAATAACCCCTTTTTGACATATTTCACTTCCTTAAACAAATAGTGTGTTTTGCCTGCAATTCAGAGTTTTGTTACATAAAACGCTGGAATACACCAAAATAACCACTTTTTCACATATTTCACTTCCTTAGACAAATAGTGTGTTTTGTCTGCAATTCTGAGTTTTGTTACATAAAACGCTGGAATACACCAAAATAACCCATTTTTTACATATTTCAGTTCCTTAGACAAATAGTGTGTTTCCTTAGCATTTCTGTGTTTATGTGGAAAACAGCTAAAAACTGATTAATTACATGTTTTTCTTAATTTTACTTTGGATTCTCTATACTAGCTTGTTTTCATCAATTTTATCGTTTTGAAGCAAAATATTGTAAAATGACGAATAAGCACAATTTTCAATCGAGATAGTTTTTTTTTCACAAAACACCTTAAAAACACATGAATAAGACGTTTTAACAAATATAGTGTTTTCCCTGCATTTATGAGTTTGGTGCATAAAACGCTAGAATACAGTACACTAAAATAACCCACTTTTGACATATTTCACTTCCTTAGACATATATTGTGTTTTGCCTGCATTTCTGAGTTTTGGTTCATAAAACGCTGGAATACGTCAAAATAACCCCTCTTTTGACATATTTCACTTCCTTAAACAAATAGTGTGTTTTCCCTGCAATTCTGAGTTTTGTTACAAAAAACGCTGGAATACACCAAAATAACCCCTTTTTGACATATTTCACTTCCTTAAACAAATAGTGTGTTTTGCCTGCAATTCAGAGTTTTGTTACATAAAACGCTGGAATACACCAAAATAACCACTTTTTCACATATTTCACTTCCTTAGACAAATAGTGTGTTTTGTCTGCAATTCTGAGTTTTGTTACATAAAACGCTGGAATACACCAAAATAACCCATTTTTTACATATTTCAGTTCCTTAGACAAATAGTGTGTTTCCTTAGCATTTCTGTGTTTATGTGGAAAACAGCTAAAAACTGATTAATTACATGTTTTTCTTAATTTTACTTTGGATTCTCTATACTAGCTTGTTTTCATCAATTTTATCGTTTTGAAGCAAAATATTGTAAAATGACGAATAAGCACAATTTTCAATCGAGATAGTTTTTTTCACAAAACACCTTAAAACACATGAATAAGACGTTTTAACAAATATAGTGTTTTCCTGCATTTATGAGTTTGGTGCATAAAACGCTAGAATACACTAAAATAACCCACTTTTGACATATTTCACTTCCTTAGACATATATTGTGTTTTGCCTGCATTTCTGAGTTTTGGTTCATAAAACGCTGGAATACGTCAAAATAACCCCTCTTTTGACATATTTCACTTCCTTAAACAAATAGTGTGTTTTCCCTGCAATTCTGAGTTTTGTTACAAAAACGCTGGAATACACCAAAATAACCCCTTTTTGACATATTTCACTTCCTTAAACAAATAGTGTGTTTTGCCTGCAATTCAGAGTTTTGTTACATAAAACGCTGGAATACACCAAAATAACCACTTTTTCACATATTTCACTTCCTTAGACAAATAGTGTGTTTTGTCTGCAATTCTGAGTTTTGTTACATAAAACGCTGGAATACACCAAAATAACCCATTTTTTACATATTTCAGTTCCTTAGACAAATAGTGTGTTTCCTTAGCATTTCTGTGTTTATGTGGAAAACAGCTAAAAACTGATTAATTACATGTTTTTCTTAATTTTACTTTGGATTCTCTATACTAGCTTGTTTTCATCAATTTTATCGTTTTGAAGCAAAATATTGTAAAATGACGAATAAGCACAATTTTCAATCGAGATAGTTTTTTTCACAAAACACCTTAAAACACATGAATAAGACGTTTTAACAAATATAGTGTTTTCCTGCATTTATGAGTTTGGTGCATAAAACGCTAGAATACACTAAAATAACCCACTTTTGACATATTTCACTTCCTTAGACATATATTGTGTTTTGCCTGCATTTCTGAGTTTTGGTTCATAAAACGCTGGAATACGTCAAAATAACCCCTCTTTTGACATATTTCACTTCCTTAAACAAATAGTGTGTTTTCCCTGCAATTCTGAGTTTTGTTACAAAAACGCTGGAATACACCAAAATAACCCCTTTTTGACATATTTCACTTCCTTAAACAAATAGTGTGTTTTGCCTGCAATTCAGAGTTTTGTTACATAAAACGCTGGAATACACCAAAATAACCACTTTTTCACATATTTCACTTCCTTAGACAAATAGTGTGTTTTGTCTGCAATTCTGAGTTTTGTTACATAAAACGCTGGAATACACCAAAATAACCCATTTTTTACATATTTCAGTTCCTTAGACAAATAGTGTGTTTCCTTAGCATTTCTGTGTTTATGTGGAAAACAGCTAAAAACTGATTAATTACATGTTTTTCTTAATTTTACTTTGGATTCTCTATACTAGCTTGTTTTCATCAATTTTATCGTTTTGAAGCAAAATATTGTAAAATGACGAATAAGCACAATTTTCAATCGAGATAGTTTTTTTCACAAAACACCTTAAAACACATGAATAAGACGTTTTAACAAATATAGTGTTTTCCTGCATTTATGAGTTTGGTGCATAAAACGCTAGAATACACTAAAATAACCCACTTTTGACATATTTCACTTCCTTAGACATATATTGTGTTTTGCCTGCATTTCTGAGTTTTGGTTCATAAAACGCTGGAATACACCAAAATAACCCCATTTTGACATATTTCACTTCCTTAAACAAATAGTGTGTTTTCCCTGCAATTCTGAGTTTTGTTACATAAAACGCTGGAATACACCAAAATAACCCCTTTTTGACATATTTCACTTCCTTAAACAAATAGTGTGTTTTGCCTGCAATTCAGAGTTTTGTTACATAAAACGCTGGAATACACCAAAATAACCACTTTTTCACATATTTCACTTCCTTAGACAAATAGTGTGTTTTCTCTGCAATTCTGAGTTTTGTTCCTTAAAACGCTGGAATACACCAAAATAACCCATTTTTTACATATTTCAGTTCCTTAGACAAATAGTGTGTTTCCTTAGCATTTCTGTGTTTATGTGGAAAACAGCTAAAAACTGATTAATTACATGTTTTTCTTAATTTTACTTTGGATTCTCTATACTAGCTTGTTTTCATCAATTTTATCGTTTTGAAGCAAAATATTGTAAAATGACGAATAAGCACAATTTTCAATCGAGATAGTTTTTTTTTAACAAAACACCTTAAAACACATGAAACACCTTAAAACGCTAGAATGAATAAGACGTTTTAACAAATATAGTGTTTTCCTGCATTTATGAGTTTGGTGCATAAAACGCTAGAATACACTAAAATAACCCACTTTTGACATATTTCACTTCCTTAGACATATATTGTGTTTTGCCTGCATTTCTGAGTTTTGGTTCATAAAACGCTGGAATACGTCAAAATAACCCCTCTTTTGACATATTTCACTTCCTTAAACAAATAGTGTGTTTTCCCTGCAATTCTGAGTTTTGTTACAAAAACGCTGGAATACACCAAAATAACCCCTTTTTGACATATTTCACTTCCTTAAACAAATAGTGTGTTTTGCCTGCAATTCAGAGTTTTGTTACATAAAACGCTGGAATACACCAAAATAACCACTTTTTCACATATTTCACTTCCTTAGACAAATAGTGTGTTTTGTCTGCAATTCTGAGTTTTGTTACATAAAACGCTGGAATACACCAAAATAACCCATTTTTTACATATTTCAGTTCCTTAGACAAATAGTGTGTTTCCTTAGCATTTCTGTGTTTATGTGGAAAACAGCTAAAAACTGATTAATTACATGTTTTTCTTAATTTTACTTTGGATTCTCTATACTAGCTTGTTTTCATCAATTTTATCGTTTTGAAGCAAAATATTGTAAAATGACGAATAAGCACAATTTTCAATCGAGATAGTTTTTTTCACAAAACACCTTAAAACACATGAATAAGACGTTTTAACAAATATAGTGTTTTCCTGCATTTATGAGTTTGGTGCATAAAACGCTAGAATACACTAAAATAACCCACTTTTGACATATTTCACTTCCTTAGACATATATTGTGTTTTGCCTGCATTTCTGAGTTTTGGTTCATAAAACGCTGGAATACATCAAAATAACCCCCTTTTGACATATTTCACTTCCCTAAACAAATAGTGTGTTTTCCCTGCAATTCTGAGTTTTGTTACAAAAACGCTGGAATACACCAAAATAACCCCTTTTTGACATATTTCACTTCCTTAAACAAATAGTGTGTTTTGCCTGCAATTCAGAGTTTTGTTACATAAAACGCTGGAATACACCAAAATAACCACTTTTTCACATATTTCACTTCCTTAGACAAATAGTGTGTTTTGTCTGCAATTCTGAGTTTTGTTACATAAAACGCTGGAATACACCAAAATAACCCATTTTTTACATATTTCAGTTCCTTAGACAAATAGTGTGTTTCCTTAGCATTTCTGTGTTTATGTGGAAAACAGCTAAAAACTGATTAATTACATGTTTTTCTTAATTTTACTTTGGATTCTCTATACTAGCTTGTTTTCATCAATTTTATCGTTTTGAAGCAAAATATTGTAAAATGACGAATAAGCACAATTTTCAATCGAGATAGTTTTTTTCACAAAACACCTTAAAACACATGAATAAGACGTTTTAACAAATATAGTGTTTTCCTGCATTTATGAGTTTGGTGCATAAAACGCTAGAATACACTAAAATAACCCACTTTTGACATATTTCACTTCCTTAGACATATATTGTGTTTTGCCTGCATTTCTGAGTTTTGGTTCATAAAACGCTGGAATACGTCAAAATAACCCCTCTTTTGACATATTTCACTTCCTTAAACAAATAGTGTGTTTTCCCTGCAATTCTGAGTTTTGTTACAAAAACGCTGGAATACACCAAAATAACCCCTTTTTGACATATTTCACTTCCTTAAACAAATAGTGTGTTTTGCCTGCAATTCAGAGTTTTGTTACATAAAACGCTGGAATACACCAAAATAACCACTTTTTCACATATTTCACTTCCTTAGACAAATAGTGTGTTTTGTCTGCAATTCTGAGTTTTGTTACATAAAACGCTGGAATACACCAAAATAACCCATTTTTTACATATTTCAGTTCCTTAGACAAATAGTGTGTTTCCTTAGCATTTCTGTGTTTATGTGGAAAACAGCTAAAAACTGATTAATTACATGTTTTTCTTAATTTTACTTTGGATTCTCTATACTAGCTTGTTTTCATCAATTTTATCGTTTTGAAGCAAAATATTGTAAAATGACGAATAAGCACAATTTTCAATCGAGATAGTTTTTTTCACAAAACACCTTAAAACACATGAATAAGACGTTTTAACAAATATAGTGTTTTCCTGCATTTATGAGTTTGGTGCATAAAACGCTAGAATACACTAAAATAACCCACTTTTGACATATTTCACTTCCTTAGACATATATTGTGTTTTGCCTGCATTTCTGAGTTTTGTTCATAAAACGCTGGAATACGTCAAAATAACCCCTTTTGACATATTTCACTTCCTTAAACAAATAGTGTGTTTTCCTGCAATTCTGAGTTTTGTTACAAAAACGCTGGAATACACCAAAATAACCCCTTTTTGACATATTTCACTTCCTTAAACAAATAGTGTGTTTTGCCTGCAATTCAGAGTTTTGTTACATAAAACGCTGGAATACACCAAAATAACCACTTTTTCACATATTTCACTTCCTTAGACAAATAGTGTGTTTTGTCTGCAATTCTGAGTTTTGTTACATAAAACGCTGGAATACACCAAAATAACCCATTTTTTACATATTTCAGTTCCTTAGACAAATAGTGTGTTTCCTTAGCATTTCTGTGTTTATGTGGAAAACAGCTAAAAACTGATTAATTACATGTTTTTCTTAATTTTACTTTGGATTCTCTATACTAGCTTGTTTTCATCAATTTTATCGTTTTGAAGCAAAATATTGTAAAATGACGAATAAGCACAATTTTCAATCGAGATAGTTTTTTTCACAAAACACCTTAAAAACACATGAATAAGACGTTTTAACAAATATAGTGTTTTCCCTGCATTTATGAGTTTGGTGCATAAAACGCTAGAATACACTAAAATAACCCACTTTTGACATATTTCACTTCCTTAGACATATATTGTGTTTTGCCTTCATTTCTGAGTTTTGGTTCATAAAACGCTGGAATAAGTCAAAATAACCCCTATTTTGACATATTTCACTTCCTTAAACAAATAGTGTGTTTTCCCTGCAATTCTGAGTTATGTTACAAAAATCGCTGGAATACACCAAAATAACCCCTTTTTGACATATTTCACTTCCTTAAACAAATAGTGTGTTTTCCCTGCAATTCAGAGTTTTGTTACATAAAATGCTGGAATACACCAAAATAACCACTTTTTCACATATTTCACTTCCTTAGACAAATAGTGTGTTTTGTCTGCAATTCTGAGTTTTGTTACATAAAACGCTGGAATACACCAAAATAACCCATTTTTTACATATTTCAGTTCCTTAGACAAATAGTGTGTTTCCTTAGCATTTCTGTGTTTATGTGGAAAACAGCTAAAAACTGATTAATTACATGTTTTTCTTAATTTTACTTTGGATTCTCTATACTAGCTTGTTTTCATCAATTTTATCGTTTTGAAGCAAAATATTGTAAAATGACGAATAAGCACAATTTTCAATCGAGATAGTTTTTTTCACAAAACACCTTAAAACACATGAATAAGACGTTTTAACAAATATAGTGTTTTCCTGCATTTATGAGTTTGGTGCATAAAACGCTAGAATACACTAAAATAACCCACTTTTGACATATTTCACTTCCTTAGACATATATTGTGTTTTGCCTGCATTTCTGAGTTTTGGTTCATAAAACGCTGGAATACGTCAAAATAACCCCTCTTTTGACATATTTCACTTCCTTAAACAAATAGTGTGTTTTCCCTGCAATTCTGAGTTTTGTTACAAAAACGCTGGAATACACCAAAATAACCCCTTTTTGACATATTTCACTTCCTTAAACAAATAGTGTGTTTTGCCTGCAATTCAGAGTTTTGTTACATAAAACGCTGGAATACACCAAAATAACCACTTTTTCACATATTTCACTTCCTTAGACAAATAGTGTGTTTTGTCTGCAATTCTGAGTTTTGTTACATAAAACGCTGGAATACACCAAAATAACCCATTTTTTACATATTTCAGTTCCTTAGACAAATAGTGTGTTTCCTTAGCATTTCTGTGTTTATGTGGAAAACAGCTAAAAACTGATTAATTACATGTTTTTCTTAATTTTACTTTGGATTCTCTATACTAGCTTGTTTTCATCAATTTTATCGTTTTGAAGCAAAATATTGTAAAATGACGAATAAGCACAATTTTCAATCGAGATAGTTTTTTTCACAAAACACCTTAAAACACATGAATAAGACGTTTTAACAAATATAGTGTTTTCCCTGCATTTATGAGTTTGGTGCATAAAACGCTAGAATACACTAAAATAACCCACTTTTGACATATTTCACTTCCTTAGACATATATTGTGTTTTGCCTGCATTTCTGAGTTTTGGTTCATAAAACGCTGGAATACGTCAAAATAACCCCTCTTTTGACATATTTCACTTCCTTAAACAAATAGTGTGTTTTCCCTGCAATTCTGAGTTTTGTTACATAAAACGCTGGAATACACCAAAATAACCCCTTTTTGACATATTTCACTTCCTTAAACAAATAGTGTGTTTTGCCTGCAATTCAGAGTTTTGTTACATAAAACGCTGGAATACACCAAAATAACCACTTTTTCACATATTTCACTTCCTTAGACAAATAGTGTGTTTTGTCTGCAATTCTGAGTTTTGTTACATAAAACGCTGGAATACACCAAAATAACCCATTTTTTACATATTTCAGTTCCTTAGACAAATAGTGTGTTTCCTTAGCATTTCTGTGTTTATGTGGAAAACAGCTAAAAACTGATTAATTACATGTTTTTCTTAATTTTACTTTGGATTCTCTATACTAGCTTGTTTTCATCAATTTTATCGTTTTGAAGCAAAATATTGTAAAATGACGAATAAGCACAATTTTCAATCGAGATAGTTTTTTTCACAAAACACCTTAAAACACATGAATAAGACGTTTTAACAAATATAGTGTTTTCCTGCATTTATGAGTTTGGTGCATAAAACGCTAGAATACACTAAAATAACCCACTTTTGACATATTTCACTTCCTTAGACATATATTGTGTTTTGCCTGCATTTCTGAGTTTTGGTTCATAAAACGCTGGAATACGTCAAAATAACCCCTCTTTTGACATATTTCACTTCCTTAAACAAATAGTGTGTTTTCCCTGCAATTCTGAGTTTTGTTACAAAAACGCTGGAATACACCAAAATAACCCCTTTTTGACATATTTCACTTCCTTAAACAAATAGTGTGTTTTGCCTGCAATTCAGAGTTTTGTTACATAAAACGCTGGAATACACCAAAATAACCACTTTTTCACATATTTCACTTCCTTAGACAAATAGTGTGTTTTGTCTGCAATTCTGAGTTTTGTTACATAAAACGCTGGAATACACCAAAATAACCCATTTTTTACATATTTCAGTTCCTTAGACAAATAGTGTGTTTCCTTAGCATTTCTGTGTTTATGTGGAAAACAGCTAAAAACTGATTAATTACATGTTTTTCTTAATTTTACTTTGGATTCTCTATACTAGCTTGTTTTCATCAATTTTATCGTTTTGAAGCAAAATATTGTAAAATGACGAATAAGCACAATTTTCAATCGAGATAGTTTTTTTCACAAAACACCTTAAAACACATGAATAAGACGTTTTAACAAATATAGTGTTTTCCTGCATTTATGAGTTTGGTGCATAAAACGCTAGAATACACTAAAATAACCCACTTTTGACATATTTCACTTCCTTAGACATATATTGTGTTTTGCCTGCATTTCTGAGTTTTGGTTCATAAAACGCTGGAATACGTCAAAATAACCCTATTTTGACATATTTCACTTCCTTAAACAAATAGTGTGTTTTCCCTGCAATTCTGAGTTTTGTTACATAAAACGCTGGAATACACCAAAATAACCCCTTTTTGACATATTTCACTTCCTTAAACAAATAGTGTGTTTTCCTGCAATTCAGAGTTTTGTTACATAAAACGCTGGAATACACCAAAATAACCACTTTTTCACATATTTCACTTCCTTAGACAAATAGTGTGTTTTGTCTGCAATTCTGAGTTTTGTTACATAAAACGCTGGAATACACCAAAATAACCCATTTTTTTACATATTTCAGTTCCTTAGACAAATAGTGTGTTTCCTTAGCATTTCTGTGTTTATGTGGAAAACAGCTAAAAACTGATTAATTACATGTTTTTCTTAATTTTACTTTGGATTCTCTATACTAGCTTGTTTTCATCAATTTTATCGTTTTGAAGCAAAATATTGTAAAATGACGAATAAGCACAATTTTCAATCGAGATAGTTTTTTTCACAAAACACCTTAAAACACATGAATAAGACGTTTTAACAAATATAGTGTTTTCCTGCATTTATGAGTTTGGTGCATAAAACGCTAGAATACACTAAAATAACCCACTTTTGACATATTTCACTTCCTTAGACATATATTGTGTTTTGCCTGCATTTCTGAGTTTTGGTTCATAAAACGCTGGAATACGTCAAAATAACCCCTTTTGACATATTTCACTTCCTTAAACAAATAGTGTGTTTTCCTGCAATTCTGAGTTTTGTTACAAAAACGCTGGAATACACCAAAATAACCCCTTTTTGACATATTTCACTTCCTTAAACAAATAGTGTGTTTTGCCTGCAATTCAGAGTTTTGTTACATAAAACGCTGGAATACACCAAAATAACCACTTTTTCACATATTTCACTTCCTTAGACAAATAGTGTGTTTTGTCTGCAATTCTGAGTTTTGTTACATAAAACGCTGGAATACACCAAAATAACCCATTTTTTACATATTTCAGTTCCTTAGACAAATAGTGTGTTTCCTTAGCATTTCTGTGTTTATGTGGAAAACAGCTAAAAACTGATTAATTACATGTTTTTCTTAATTTTACTTTGGATTCTCTATACTAGCTTGTTTTCATCAATTTTATCGTTTTGAAGCAAAATATTGTAAAATGACGAATAAGCACAATTTTCAATCGAGATAGTTTTTTTCACAAAACACCTTAAAACACATGAATAAGACGTTTTAACAAATAGATATGAGTTTTGCATAAAACGCTAGATTACACTACACATGAATAACCCACTTTTGACGTTTTAACTTAAGACAAATATAGTGTTTTCCTGCATTTATGAGTTTGGTGCATAAAACGCTAGAATACACTAAAATAACCCACTTTTGACATATTTCACTTCCTTAGACATATATTGTGTTTTGCCTGCATTTCTGAGTTTTGGTTCATAAAACGCTGGAATACGTCAAAATAACCCCTTTTTGACATATTTCACTTCCTTAAACAAATAGTGTGTTTTCCCTGCAATTCTGAGTTTTGTTACAAAAACGCTGGAATACACCAAAATAACCCCTTTTTGACATATTTCACTTCCTTAAACAAATAGTGTGTTTTGCCTGCAATTCAGAGTTTTGTTACATAAAACGCTGGAATACACCAAAATAACCACTTTTTCACATATTTCACTTCCTTAGACAAATAGTGTGTTTTGTCTGCAATTCTGAGTTTTGTTACATAAAACGCTGGAATACACCAAAATAACCCATTTTTTACATATTTCAGTTCCTTAGACAAATAGTGTGTTTCCTTAGCATTTCTGTGTTTATGTGGAAAACAGCTAAAAACTGATTAATTACATGTTTTTCTTAATTTTACTTTGGATTCTCTATACTAGCTTGTTTTCATCAATTTTATCGTTTTGAAGCAAAATATTGTAAAATGACGAATAAGCACAATTTTCAATCGAGATAGTTTTTTTCACAAAACACCTTAAAACACATGAATAAGACGTTTTAACAAATATAGTGTTTTCCTGCATTTATGAGTTTGGTGCATAAAACGCTAGAATACACTAAAATAACCCACTTTTGACATATTTCACTTCCTTAGACATATATTGTGTTTTGCCTGCATTTCTGAGTTTTGGTTCATAAAACGCTGGAATACGTCAAAATAACCCCTCTTTTGACATATTTCACTTCCTTAAACAAATAGTGTGTTTTCCCTGCAATTCTGAGTTTTGTTACAAAAACGCTGGAATACACCAAAATAACCCCTTTTTGACATATTTCACTTCCTTAAACAAATAGTGTGTTTTGCCTGCAATTCAGAGTTTTGTTACATAAAACGCTGGAATACACCAAAATAACCACTTTTTCACATATTTCACTTCCTTAGACAAATAGTGTGTTTTGTCTGCAATTCTGAGTTTTGTTACATAAAACGCTGGAATACACCAAAATAACCCATTTTTTACATATTTCAGTTCCTTAGACAAATAGTGTGTTTCCTTAGCATTTCTGTGTTTATGTGGAAAACAGCTAAAAACTGATTAATTACATGTTTTTCTTAATTTTACTTTGGATTCTCTATACTAGCTTGTTTTCATCAATTTTATCGTTTTGAAGCAAAATATTGTAAAATGACGAATAAGCACAATTTTCAATCGAGATAGTTTTTTTCACAAAACACCTTAAAACACATGAATAAGACGTTTTAACAAATATAGTGTTTTCCTGCATTTATGAGTTTGGTGCATAAAACGCTAGAATACACTAAAATAACCCACTTTTGACATATTTCACTTCCTTAGACATATATTGTGTTTTGCCTGCATTTCTGAGTTTTGGTTCATAAAACGCTGGAATACGTCAAAATAACCCCTTTTGACATATTTCACTTCCTTAAACAAATAGTGTGTTTTCCCTGCAATTCTGAGTTTTGTTACAAAAACGCTGGAATACACCAAAATAACCCCTTTTTGACATATTTCACTTCCTTAAACAAATAGTGTGTTTTGCCTGCAATTCAGAGTTTTGTTACATAAAACGCTGGAATACACCAAAATAACCACTTTTTCACATATTTCACTTCCTTAGACAAATAGTGTGTTTTGTCTGCAATTCTGAGTTTTGTTACATAAAACGCTGGAATACACCAAAATAACCCATTTTTTACATATTTCAGTTCCTTAGACAAATAGTGTGTTTCCTTAGCATTTCTGTGTTTATGTGGAAAACAGCTAAAAACTGATTAATTACATGTTTTTCTTAATTTTACTTTGGATTCTCTATACTAGCTTGTTTTCATCAATTTTATCGTTTTGAAGCAAAATATTGTAAAATGACGAATAAGCACAATTTTCAATCGAGATAGTTTTTTTCACAAAACACCTTAAAACACATGAATAAGACGTTTTAACAAATATAGTGTTTTCCCTGCATTTATGAGTTTGGTGCATAAAACGCTAGAATACACTAAAATAACCCACTTTTGACATATTTCACTTCCTTAGACATATATTGTGTTTTGCCTGCATTTCTGAGTTTTGGTTCATAAAACGCTGGAATACGTCAAAATAACCCCTCTTTTGACATATTTCACTTCCTTAAACAAATAGTGTGTTTTCCCTGCAATTCTGAGTTTTGTTACATAAAACGCTGGAATACACCAAAATAACCCCTTTTTGACATATTTCACTTCCTTAAACAAATAGTGTGTTTTGCCTGCAATTCAGAGTTTTGTTACATAAAACGCTGGAATACACCAAAATAACCACTTTTTCACATATTTCACTTCCTTAGACAAATAGTGTGTTTTGTCTGCAATTCTGAGTTTTGTTACATAAAACGCTGGAATACACCAAAATAACCCATTTTTTACATATTTCAGTTCCTTAGACAAATAGTGTGTTTCCTTAGCATTTCTGTGTTTATGTGGAAAACAGCTAAAAACTGATTAATTACATGTTTTTCTTAATTTTACTTTGGATTCTCTATACTAGCTTGTTTTCATCAATTTTATCGTTTTGAAGCAAAATATTGTAAAATGACGAATAAGCACAATTTTCAATCGAGATAGTTTTTTTCACAAAACACCTTAAAACACATGAATAAGACGTTTTAACAAATATAGTGTTTTCCTGCATTTATGAGTTTGGTGCATAAAACGCTAGAATACACTAAAATAACCCACTTTTGACATATTTCACTTCCTTAGACATATATTGTGTTTTGCCTGCATTTCTGAGTTTTGGTTCATAAAACGCTGGAATACGTCAAAATAACCCCTTTTTGACATATTTCACTTCCTTAAACAAATAGTGTGTTTTCCCTGCAATTCTGAGTTTTGTTACAAAAACGCTGGAATACACCAAAATAACCCCTTTTTGACATATTTCACTTCCTTAAACAAATAGTGTGTTTTGCCTGCAATTCAGAGTTTTGTTACATAAAACGCTGGAATACACCAAAATAACCACTTTTTCACATATTTCACTTCCTTAGACAAATAGTGTGTTTTGTCTGCAATTCTGAGTTTTGTTACATAAAACGCTGGAATACACCAAAATAACCCATTTTTTACATATTTCAGTTCCTTAGACAAATAGTGTGTTTCCTTAGCATTTCTGTGTTTATGTGGAAAACAGCTAAAAACTGATTAATTACATGTTTTTCTTAATTTTACTTTGGATTCTCTATACTAGCTTGTTTTCATCAATTTTATCGTTTTGAAGCAAAATATTGTAAAATGACGAATAAGCACAATTTTCAATCGAGATAGTTTTTTTCACAAAACACCTTAAAACACATGAATAAGACGTTTTAACAAATATAGTGTTTTCCTGCATTTATGAGTTTGGTGCATAAAACGCTAGAATACACTAAAATAACCCACTTTTGACATATTTCACTTCCTTAGACATATATTGTGTTTTGCCTGCATTTCTGAGTTTTGGTTCATAAAACGCTGGAATACGTCAAAATAACCCCTCTTTTGACATATTTCACTTCCTTAAACAAATAGTGTGTTTTCCCTGCAATTCTGAGTTTTGTTACAAAAACGCTGGAATACACCAAAATAACCCCTTTTTGACATATTTCACTTCCTTAAACAAATAGTGTGTTTTGCCTGCAATTCAGAGTTTTGTTACATAAAACGCTGGAATACACCAAAATAACCACTTTTTCACATATTTCACTTCCTTAGACAAATAGTGTGTTTTGTCTGCAATTCTGAGTTTTGTTACATAAAACGCTGGAATACACCAAAATAACCCATTTTTTACATATTTCAGTTCCTTAGACAAATAGTGTGTTTCCTTAGCATTTCTGTGTTTATGTGGAAAACAGCTAAAAACTGATTAATTACATGTTTTTCTTAATTTTACTTTGGATTCTCTATACTAGCTTGTTTTCATCAATTTTATCGTTTTGAAGCAAAATATTGTAAAATGACGAATAAGCACAATTTTCAATCGAGATAGTTTTTTTCACAAAACACCTTAAAACACATGAATAAGACGTTTTAACAAATATAGTGTTTTCCCTGCATTTATGAGTTTGGTGCATAAAACGCTAGAATACACTAAAATAACCCACTTTTGACATATTTCACTTCCTTAGACATATATTGTGTTTTGCCTGCATTTCTGAGTTTTGGTTCATAAAACGCTGGAATACGTCAAAATAACCCCTCTTTTGACATATTTCACTTCCTTAAACAAATAGTGTGTTTTCCCTGCAATTCTGAGTTTTGTTACATAAAACGCTGGAATACACCAAAATAACCCCTTTTTGACATATTTCACTTCCTTAAACAAATAGTGTGTTTTGCCTGCAATTCAGAGTTTTGTTACATAAAACGCTGGAATACACCAAAATAACCACTTTTTCACATATTTCACTTCCTTAGACAAATAGTGTGTTTTGTCTGCAATTCTGAGTTTTGTTACATAAAACGCTGGAATACACCAAAATAACCCATTTTTTACATATTTCAGTTCCTTAGACAAATAGTGTGTTTCCTTAGCATTTCTGTGTTTATGTGGAAAACAGCTAAAAACTGATTAATTACATGTTTTTCTTAATTTTACTTTGGATTCTCTATACTAGCTTGTTTTCATCAATTTTATCGTTTTGAAGCAAAATATTGTAAAATGACGAATAAGCACAATTTTCAATCGAGATAGTTTTTTTCACAAAACACCTTAAAACACATGAATAAGACGTTTTAACAAATATAGTGTTTTCCTGCATTTATGAGTTTGGTGCATAAAACGCTAGAATACACTAAAATAACCCACTTTTGACATATTTCACTTCCTTAGACATATATTGTGTTTTGCCTGCATTTCTGAGTTTTGGTTCATAAAACGCTGGAATACGTCAAAATAACCCCTCTTTTGACATATTTCACTTCCTTAAACAAATAGTGTGTTTTCCCTGCAATTCTGAGTTTTGTTACAAAAACGCTGGAATACACCAAAATAACCCCTTTTTGACATATTTCACTTCCTTAAACAAATAGTGTGTTTTGCCTGCAATTCAGAGTTTTGTTACATAAAACGCTGGAATACACCAAAATAACCACTTTTTCACATATTTCACTTCCTTAGACAAATAGTGTGTTTTGTCTGCAATTCTGAGTTTTGTTACATAAAACGCTGGAATACACCAAAATAACCCATTTTTTACATATTTCAGTTCCTTAGACAAATAGTGTGTTTCCTTAGCATTTCTGTGTTTATGTGGAAAACAGCTAAAAACTGATTAATTACATGTTTTTCTTAATTTTACTTTGGATTCTCTATACTAGCTTGTTTTCATCAATTTTATCGTTTTGAAGCAAAATATTGTAAAATGACGAATAAGCACAATTTTCAATCGAGATAGTTTTTTTCACAAAACACCTTAAAACACATGAATAAGACGTTTTAACAAATATAGTGTTTTCCTGCATTTATGAGTTTGGTGCATAAAACGCTAGAATACACTAAAATAACCCACTTTTGACATATTTCACTTCCTTAGACATATATTGTGTTTTGCCTGCATTTCTGAGTTTTGGTTCATAAAACGCTGGAATACGTCAAAATAACCCCTTTTGACATATTTCACTTCCTTAAACAAATAGTGTGTTTTCCCTGCAATTCTGAGTTTTGTTACATAAAACGCTGGAATACACCAAAATAACCCCTTTTTGACATATTTCACTTCCTTAAACAAATAGTGTGTTTTGCCTGCAATTCAGAGTTTTGTTACATAAAACGCTGGAATACACCAAAATAACCACTTTTTCACATATTTCACTTCCTTAGACAAATAGTGTGTTTTGTCTGCAATTCTGAGTTTTGTTACATAAAACGCTGGAATACACCAAAATAACCCATTTTTTACATATTTCAGTTCCTTAGACAAATAGTGTGTTTCCTTAGCATTTCTGTGTTTATGTGGAAAACAGCTAAAAACTGATTAATTACATGTTTTTCTTAATTTTACTTTGGATTCTCTATACTAGCTTGTTTTCATCAATTTTATCGTTTTGAAGCAAAATATTGTAAAATGACGAATAAGCACAATTTTCAATCGAGATAGTTTTTTTCACAAAACACCTTAAAACACATGAATAAGACGTTTTAACAAATATAGTGTTTTCCTGCATTTATGAGTTTGGTGCATAAAACGCTAGAATACACTAAAATAACCCACTTTTGACATATTTCACTTCCTTAGACATATATTGTGTTTTGCCTGCATTTCTGAGTTTTGGTTCATAAAACGCTGGAATACGTCAAAATAACCCCTCTTTTGACATATTTCACTTCCTTAAACAAATAGTGTGTTTTCCCTGCAATTCTGAGTTTTGTTACAAAAACGCTGGAATACACCAAAATAACCCCTTTTTGACATATTTCACTTCCTTAAACAAATAGTGTGTTTTGCCTGCAATTCAGAGTTTTGTTACATAAAACGCTGGAATACACCAAAATAACCACTTTTTCACATATTTCACTTCCTTAGACAAATAGTGTGTTTTGTCTGCAATTCTGAGTTTTGTTACATAAAACGCTGGAATACACCAAAATAACCCATTTTTTACATATTTCAGTTCCTTAGACAAATAGTGTGTTTCCTTAGCATTTCTGTGTTTATGTGGAAAACAGCTAAAAACTGATTAATTACATGTTTTTCTTAATTTTACTTTGGATTCTCTATACTAGCTTGTTTTCATCAATTTTATCGTTTTGAAGCAAAATATTGTAAAATGACGAATAAGCACAATTTTCAATCGAGATAGTTTTTTTCACAAAACACCTTAAAACACATGAATAAGACGTTTTAACAAATATAGTGTTTTCCTGCATTTATGAGTTTGGTGCATAAAACGCTAGAATACACTAAAATAACCCACTTTTGACATATTTCACTTCCTTAGACATATATTGTGTTTTGCCTGCATTTCTGAGTTTTGGTTCATAAAACGCTGGAATACGTCAAAATAACCCCTCTTTTGACATATTTCACTTCCTTAAACAAATAGTGTGTTTTCCCTGCAATTCTGAGTTTTGTTACAAAAACGCTGGAATACACCAAAATAACCCCTTTTTGACATATTTCACTTCCTTAAACAAATAGTGTGTTTTGCCTGCAATTCAGAGTTTTGTTACATAAAACGCTGGAATACACCAAAATAACCACTTTTTCACATATTTCACTTCCTTAGACAAATAGTGTGTTTTGTCTGCAATTCTGAGTTTTGTTACATAAAACGCTGGAATACACCAAAATAACCCATTTTTTACATATTTCAGTTCCTTAGACAAATAGTGTGTTTCCTTAGCATTTCTGTGTTTATGTGGAAAACAGCTAAAAACTGATTAATTACATGTTTTTCTTAATTTTACTTTGGATTCTCTATACTAGCTTGTTTTCATCAATTTTATCGTTTTGAAGCAAAATATTGTAAAATGACGAATAAGCACAATTTTCAATCGAGATAGTTTTTTTCACAAAACACCTTAAAACACATGAATAAGACGTTTTAACAAATATAGTGTTTTCCTGCATTTATGAGTTTGGTGCATAAAACGCTAGAATACACTAAAATAACCCACTTTTGACATATTTCACTTCCTTAGACATATATTGTGTTTTGCCTGCATTTCTGAGTTTTGGTTCATAAAACGCTGGAATACGTCAAAATAACCCCTTTTGACATATTTCACTTCCTTAAACAAATAGTGTGTTTTCCTGCAATTCTGAGTTTTGTTACAAAAACGCTGGAATACACCAAAATAACCCCTTTTTGACATATTTCACTTCCTTAAACAAATAGTGTGTTTTGCCTGCAATTCAGAGTTTTGTTACATAAAACGCTGGAATACACCAAAATAACCACTTTTTCACATATTTCACTTCCTTAGACAAATAGTGTGTTTTGTCTGCAATTCTGAGTTTTGTTACATAAAACGCTGGAATACACCAAAATAACCCATTTTTTACATATTTCAGTTCCTTAGACAAATAGTGTGTTTCCTTAGCATTTCTGTGTTTATGTGGAAAACAGCTAAAAACTGATTAATTACATGTTTTTCTTAATTTTACTTTGGATTCTCTATACTAGCTTGTTTTCATCAATTTTATCGTTTTGAAGCAAAATATTGTAAAATGACGAATAAGCACAATTTTCAATCGAGATAGTTTTTTTTCACAAAACACCTTAAAAACACATGAATACGACGTTTTAACATATATAGTTAGCATTTATGAGTTTGGTGCATAAAACGCTAGAATACACTAAAATAACCCACTTTTGACATATTTAACTTCCTTAGACATATATTGTGTTTTTCCTGCATTTCTGAGTTTTGGTTCATAAAACGCTGGAATAAGTCAAAATAACCCCTCCTTTGACATATTTCACTTCCTTAAACAAATAGTGTGTTTTCCCTGCAATTCTGAGTTTTGTTACATAAAACGCTGGAATACACCAAAATAACCCCTTTTTGACATATTTCACTTCCTTAAACAAATAGTGTGTTTTGCCTGCAATTCAGAGTTTTGTTACATAAAACGCTGGAATACACCAAAATAACCACTTTTTCACATATTTCACTTCCTTAGACAAATAGTGTGTTTTGTCTGCAATTCTGAGTTTTGTTACATAAAACGCTGGAATACACCAAAATAACCCATTTTTTACATATTTCAGTTCCTTAGACAAATAGTGTGTTTCCTTAGCATTTCTGTGTTTATGTGGAAAACAGCTAAAAACTGATTAATTACATGTTTTTCTTAATTTTACTTTGGATTCTCTATACTAGCTTGTTTTCATCAATTTTATCGTTTTGAAGCAAAATATTGTAAAATGACGAATAAGCACAATTTTCAATCGAGATAGTTTTTTTCACAAAACACCTTAAAACACATGAATAAGACGTTTTAACAAATATAGTGTTTTCCCTGCATTTATGAGTTTGGTGCATAAAACGCTAGAATACACTAAAATAACCCACTTTTGACATATTTCACTTCCTTAGACATATATTGTGTTTTGCCTGCATTTCTGAGTTTTGGTTCATAAAACGCTGGAATACGTCAAAATAACCCCTCTTTTGACATATTTCACTTCCTTAAACAAATAGTGTGTTTTCCCTGCAATTCTGAGTTTTGTTACATAAAACGCTGGAATACACCAAAATAACCCCTTTTTGACATATTTCACTTCCTTAAACAAATAGTGTGTTTTGCCTGCAATTCAGAGTTTTGTTACATAAAACGCTGGAATACACCAAAATAACCACTTTTTCACATATTTCACTTCCTTAGACAAATAGTGTGTTTTGTCTGCAATTCTGAGTTTTGTTACATAAAACGCTGGAATACACCAAAATAACCCATTTTTTACATATTTCAGTTCCTTAGACAAATAGTGTGTTTCCTTAGCATTTCTGTGTTTATGTGGAAAACAGCTAAAAACTGATTAATTACATGTTTTTCTTAATTTTACTTTGGATTCTCTATACTAGCTTGTTTTCATCAATTTTATCGTTTTGAAGCAAAATATTGTAAAATGACGAATAAGCACAATTTTCAATCGAGATAGTTTTTTTCACAAAACACCTTAAAACACATGAATAAGACGTTTTAACAAATATAGTGTTTTTCCTGCATTTATGAGTTTGGTGCATAAAACGCTAGAATACACTAAAATAACCCACTTTTGACATATTTCACTTCCTTAGACATATATTGTGTTTTGCCTGCATTTCTGAGTTTTGGTTCATAAAACGCTGGAATACATCAAAATAACCCCATTTTGACATATTTCACTTCCTTAAACAAATAGTGTGTTTTCCCTGCAATTCTGAGTTTTGTTACAAAAACGCTGGAATACACCAAAATAACCCCTTTTTGACATATTTCACTTCCTTAAACAAATAGTGTGTTTTGCCTGCAATTCAGAGTTTTGTTACATAAAACGCTGGAATACACCAAAATAACCACTTTTTCACATATTTCACTTCCTTAGACAAATAGTGTGTTTTGTCTGCAATTCTGAGTTTTGTTACATAAAACGCTGGAATACACCAAAATAACCCATTTTTTACATATTTCAGTTCCTTAGACAAATAGTGTGTTTCCTTAGCATTTCTCCAAGTGTTGGGATCATCATATGTTCATGCGAACCCTCAATCCCCTCACTTCGGGTCATTTTTCTCGCTAGTTAGAATCGGCCATTTTAACTAGTCTCTCAGACTAATCCGCCTCCTTATCAATAACAAGTCTCAGTACAATTCGCTCCTCACTCTCAAGTCTCGTAACTAGAGTAATCCGGATCCCTCTTAATGCCGTAACTCTCTAGTTTACCCCTCATTAGTGATTGTACTCATAAGTGTTTACTTAAGTATAATCTAGGTAATTTCAAGGTTGCCTTTATTATCACTCTGCCAAGTTCCTCACTTAAGTAATTCGCTTATCATTTTTTTTGTTGTGGTTTAACATCAATTTAATATGGCTTCCGCTCAGTTTAACGTTGAAGATTTTGTGCCGACCCTTCTCTGGAACAACTTAAAGGTGCTAATAATATCAGAAGGACCAATGGAAGACCATCGCTAAACATTTTGATGTTCCCATCACGTCTCAGATGACTAAAGAGGTCATTAAGAATGTAGTTGTTGAACATCTAGTGCAAGAAGGTCAGTTGCTAGGAAATGCCATAGAAGAGTTAACTCCCATGTCAGCCTCTACGAGGACTATAATACACAGTCCCCAGGAAGAACAGGATAAGAGTAGGATAAGTCAATGGGAAATTGAGAAGCTTAAACTAGAATACCGGATGCATGAAAAACAAATGCAACTACAGGCAGAAAAAGAAGCAAAAGAAATGCAACTACAGGAAAAAAAAAATGCAACTACAGGCAGAAAAAGAAGATAAAGATAAAGAGAGAGAACTACGGGAAAAAAAAGAAGAGAGAGAATTTCAGTTACAACTTAAAAGGCAGGAGAAAGAGTTAGAAATTCAGGAGTTAACTCTACGAAATGACGCTAAGTTTAGAGGGGAAGAAATAGATATAAAGAAACAGTTAGCAAGTTTTAATCCTGCTACAGCTGCTCCGCTAGTTCCCCCTTTTGATGAATCTGATGTTGACGGGTCATTTCGCGCTTTTGAGAGCATTGCTAACAGGAATAAATGGCCCAAGGATCAGTGGGTGTCTCTCCTTGTCCCTAAGCTAGTAGGAAAAGCTTATAGGGTATACAACGGCCTTAGTGATGAGGTAGAATATGAAGAGATCAAAGGTAACATTCTAGACGCCTACTCTATCACTTCTGATGGATACAGACAACAATTTCGAAAGTATGTGAAACCAGAATCTCACACCTATGTTGAATTCGCTAGTGAGAAACTAAGACAATTTAAGAAATGGTTAGCCGCCCTTAACATTACCACCTTTTCGGAGTTGCTCAATCTAATGGTCCTGGAAGAAAGGAAGAACAAGTTACCCTTTAATATTCTGAGGCATGTGGAAGAACGGGGAAAGAGTGATCTTATGTCTGCCGCTAAAGTGAATGATGCGTTTGTTTTGTTGATGGGATCCCTGGGTAGTAGAGGTCGTGGTTCACTGTCTAATGTTAGGTCCTCCTTTGGGGAAGGTTTTGGGGGCGCGGGATTTGATTAATGCTCAGGAACAGGATCTCACTTTGGCTAAGATCAGACATGTTGCCAGTGAGACAAAGGATATGTCTAAATTGCCCTGTTTTTATTATCAGGAAGGAGTCCTGATGCGTGCCTACAAACCTCCTGAACTGAAACAACTAGACACCTGGTCAGAAACACATCAAGTTGTCATCCCCTTGTCTGTAAGACCAGCCATTATAGAA
The DNA here is from genome assembly GCF_017591435.1 of Portunus trituberculatus. NCBI lineage: Eukaryota > Metazoa > Arthropoda > Malacostraca > Decapoda > Portunidae > Portunus > Portunus trituberculatus. The sequence goes on from NC_059276.1 coordinate 23,614, forward strand.
CTGGCTCATGATGGATTGTCAGGTCATCTAGGCATCCAAAAAACCTACAAGAAGGCTCTTCAACTTTTTTTTTGGCCAGGAATGAAATGAAAAAGGATGTGTCACACTATATAAGAACATGTCACATATGTCAAGTTGTGGGTAAGCCTAACGAACGCCTTGTGCCAGCTCCTCTGACTACTATTCCAGTTCAGACGGAGCCCTTCGAAAAGATCATTCTAGACTGCGTAGGGCCCTCATGGATCCCACTACCAGGTATCCTGAAACATTCCCTCTTTAACATCACATCAAAGACCATTGTAATACATTCTAATACATTTTTTCACCTCGGTAGGAATTCCAAAACAAATTCAGTCTGACAAGGGTACCAATTTCTTCCAACAGAAGGTGAATGAGCTAAACATCGACCATGTTACCTCCTCGGCTTACCACCCCCAATCCCAAGGCTGTCTGGAGCGGTTTCACCAAACATTAAAATCCATGATGAAGAAGTATTGCTTGGAGCATCAAGGAGACTGGGATTTCTTGCCTTCTCTTCTCTTTAAGAGAATATCCTCAAGATTCTTTAGGTTACTCCCCTTTTGAATTACTCTATGGTAGACAGATCAGAGGGCCTCTCAAAATATTAAAGGATCAATGGTTCACTCAAAATACTCCTTCAAGCCCCAGTGTGTCTTTCTACATAAGTAACCTTAAGAATAAAATCAGTGAAGTCAGATCTTTTGTTAAATCAAACTTCCTCCAATCTCAAACTGAAATGCAACATAATTAATTCTCTTCCCAAATCTGTCATGAGAAGTTTCAAACCAGGAGACAAGGTTTTACTTTTTCTCCCCACTCCAGGCAATGCTCTTCACAGTAAGTTCATGGGACCTTATGTTGTGGACGGTTGCAGGAAGCCGGGCTTACAATCAACCTGGCCAAGTCCACCTTCGGGAAGTCTACGGTGGTCTACCTGGGACATGTGGTGGGGAACGGCAAGGTTCACCCCAAGAGAGCTAACGTGACCTTCCTGTCCCTACCACCAGGAAAGCTCTTATGAGGTTCTTGGGATGGTGGTTTTACAGACGCTTCTGTAAGAACTTCTCCACCCTGGCCACCCCTGACGGACCTTATCAGCACTTCCGTCCCTTCCACTGGACACCGACCTGTGACCAAGCCTTCTAACACCTCAAGGCGTTTCTCTCCTCGGAACCAGTGGTCTGGACGCCGGATCACTCCCGCCCTTCCATCTACAATGTTTTTGGTGGAAAACAGCTTAAAACTGATAAAATTACGTTTTTCTAAATTTTACTTTGATTCTCAATATTAGCTTGTTTTCATCAATTTTATCGTTTTGAAGCAAAATAATGTAAAATGACGAATAAGCACAATTTTCAATCGAGATAGTTTTTTTTTATAAAACATCTTAAAAACACATGCAAAAGACGTTTTAACAAATATAGTGTTTTGCCTGCATTTTTCAGTTTGGTTCATGAAACGCTAGAATACATTAAAATAACCCATTTTTGACATATTTCATTTCCTTAGACATATATTGTGTTTTGCTTGCATTTCTGAGTTTTGGTTCATAAAACGCTAGAATATATCAAAATAACTGCTTTTTGACATATTTTACTTTCTTAGACAAATAGTATGTTTTCCCTGCAATTCTGAATTTTGTTACATAAAACGCTAGAATACACTAAAATAACCCATTTTTGACATATTTCATTTACATAGACAAATAGTGTGTTTTGCCTGCAATTCTGAGTTTTGTTGCATAAAACTCTGGAATACACCAAAATAACCCGTTTTTTACATATTTCAATTTCTTAGACAAATAGTGTGTTTCCGTAGCATATCTGTGTTTTTGGTGGAAAACAGCTAAAAACTGATAAAATTACACGTTTTTCTAGATTTTACTTTGGATTCTTTATACTAGCTTGTTTTCATCAATTTTATCGTTTTGAAGCAAAATAATGTAAAATGACGAATAAGCACAATTTTCAATCGAGATAGTTTTTTTTCATAAAACACCTTAAAAACACATGCAAAAGACGTTTTAACAAATATAGTGTTTTGCCTGCATTTTTCATTTTGGTGCATAAAACGCTAGAATACACTAAAATAACCCATTTATGACATATTTCAGTTCCTTAGACATATATTGTGTTTTGCCTGCATTTCTGAGTTTTGGTTCATAAAACGCTAGAATACATCAAAATAACCCCTTTTTGACATATTTCACTTCCTTAGACAAATAGTGTGTTTTCCCTGCAATTCTGAGTTTTGTTACATAAACGCTAGAATACACTAAAATAACCAATTTTGGACATATTTCAGTTCCTTAGACATATATTGTGTTTTGCCTGCAATTCTGAGTTTTGGTTCATAAAACGCTAGAATACATAAAAATAACCCCTTTAGACATATTTCACTTCCTTAGACAAATAGTGTGTTTTCCTGCAATTCTGAGTTTTGTTACATAAAACGCTGAATACACCAAAATAACCCTTTTGACATATTTCACTTACATAGACAAATAGTGTGTTTTGCCTGCAATTCTGAGTTTTGTTGCATAAAACTCTGAATACACCAAAATAACCTGTTTTTTACATATTTCAGTTCCTGAGACAAATAGTGTGTTTCCGTAGCATATCTGTGTTTTTGGTGGAAAACAGCTTAAAACTGATAAAATTACGTTTTTTAAATTTTCTAAATTTTACTTTGATTCTCAATATTAGCTTGTTTTCATCAATTTTATCGTTTTGAAGCAAAATAATGTAAAATGACGAATAAGCACAATTTTCAATCGAGATAGTTTTTTTTTATAAAACATCTTAAAAACACATGCAAAAGACGTTTTAACAAATATAGTGTTTTGCCTGCATTTTTCAGTTTGGTTCATGAAACGCTAGAATACATTAAAATAACCCATTTTGACATATTTCATTTCCTTAGACATATATTGTGTTTTGCTTGCATTTCTGAGTTTTGGTTCATAAAACGCTAGAATATATCAAAATAACTGCTTTTGACATATTTTACTTTCTTAGACAAATAGTATGTTTTCCCTGCAATTCTGAATTTTGTTACATAAAACGCTAGAATACACTAAAATAACCCATTTTTGACATATTTCATTTACATAGACAAATAGTGTGTTTTGCCTGCAATTCTGAGTTTTGTTGCATAAAACTCTGAATACACCAAAATAACCTGTTTTTTACATATTTCAATTTCTTAGACAAATAGTGTGTTTCCGTAGCATATCTGTGTTTTTGGTGGAAAACAGCTAAAAACTGATAAAATTACACGTTTTTCTAGATTTTACTTTGGATTCTTTATACTAGCTTGTTTTCATCAATTTTATCGTTTTGAAGCAAAATAATGTAAAATGACGAATAAGCACAATTTTCAATCGAGATAGTTTTTTTTCATAAAACACCTTAAAAACACATGCAAAAGACGTTTTAACAAATATAGTGTTTTGCCTGCATTTTTCATTTTGGTGCATAAAACGCTAGAATACACTAAAATAACCCATTTATGACATATTTCAGTTCCTTAGACATATATTGTGTTTTGCCTGCATTTCTGAGTTTTGGTTCATAAAACGCTAGAATACATCAAAATAACCCTTTTTTGACATATTTCACTTCCTTAGACAAATAGTGTGTTTTCCCTGCAATTCTGAGTTTTGTTACATAAACCGCTAGAATACACTAAAATAACCAATTTTGGACATATTTCAGTTCCTTAGACATATATTGTGTTTTGCCTGCAATTCTGAGTTTTGGTTCATAAAACGCTAGAATACATAAAAATAACCCCTTTTAGACATATTTCACTTCCTTAGACAAATAGTGTGTTTTCCTGCAATTCTGAGTTTTGTTACATAAAACGCTGAATACACCAAAATAACCCCTTTTTGACATATTTCACTTACATAGACAAATAGTGTGTTTTGCCTGCAATTCTGAGTTTTGTTGCATAAAACTCTGAATACACCAAAATAACCTGTTTTCTACATATTTCAGTTCCTGAGACAAATAGTGTGTTTCCGTAGCATATCTGTGTTTTTGGTGGAAAACAGCTTAAAACTGATAAAATTACGTTTTTCTAAATTTTACTTTGATTCTCAATATTAGCTTGTTTTCATCAATTTTATCGTTTTGAAGCAAAATAATGTAAAATGACGAATAAGCACAATTTTCAATCGAGATAGTTTTTTTTTATAAAACATCTTAAAAACACATGCAAAAGACGTTTTAACAAATATAGTGTTTTGCCTGCATTTTTCAGTTTGGTTCATGAAACGCTAGAATACATTAAAATAACCCATTTTGACATATTTCATTTCCTTAGACATATATTGTGTTTTGCTTGCATTTCTGAGTTTTGGTTCATAAAACGCTAGAATATATCAAAATAACTGCTTTTGACATATTTTACTTTCTTAGACAAATAGTATGTTTTCCCTGCAATTCTGAATTTTGTTACATAAAACGCTAGAATACACTAAAATAACCCATTTTTGACATATTTCATTTACATAGACAAATAGTGTGTTTTGCCTGCAATTCTGAGTTTTGTTGCATAAAACTCTGAATACACCAAAATAACCCGTTTTTTACATATTTCAATTTCTTAGACAAATAGTGTGTTTCCGTAGCATATCTGTGTTTTTGGTGGAAAACAGCTAAAAACTGATAAAATTACACGTTTTTCTAGATTTTACTTTGGATTCTTTATACTAGCTTGTTTTCATCAATTTTATCGTTTTGAAGCAAAATAATGTAAAATGACGAATAAGCACAATTTTCAATCGAGATAGTTTTTTTTTCATAAAACACCTTAAAAACACATGCAAAAGACGTTTTAACAAATATAGTGTTTTGCCTGCATTTTTCATTTTGGTGCATAAAACGCTAGAATACACTAAAATAACCCATTTATGACATATTTCAGTTCCTTAGACATATATTGTGTTTTGCCTGCATTTCTGAGTTTTGGTTCATAAAACGCTAGAATACATCAAAATAACCCCTTTTTGACATATTTCACTTCCTTAGACAAATAGTGTGTTTTCCCTGCAATTCTGAGTTTTGTTACATAAACCGCTAGAATACACTAAAATAACCAATTTTGGACATATTTCAGTTCCTTAGACATATATTGTGTTTTGCCTGCAATTCTGAGTTTTGGTTCATAAAACGCTAGAATACATAAAAATAACCCCTTTTAGACATTTCACTTCCTTAGACAAATAGTGTGTTTTCCCTGCAATTCTGAGTTTTGTTACATAAAACGCTGGAATACACCAAAATAACCCCTTTTTGACATATTTCACTTACATAGACAAATAGTGTGTTTTGCCTGCAATTCTGAGTTTTGTTGCATAAAACTCTGGAATACACCAAAATAACCTGTTTTCTACATATTTCAGTTCCTGAGACAAATAGTGTGTTTCCGTAGCATATCTGTGTTTTTGGTGGAAAACAGCTTAAAACTGATAAAATTACGTTTTTCTAAATTTTACTTTTTGATTCTCAATATTAGCTTGTTTTCATCAATTTTATCGTTTTGAAGCAAAATAATGTAAAATGACGAATAAGCACAATTTTCAATCGAGATAGTTTTTTTTTATAAAACATCTTAAAAACACATGCAAAAGACGTTTTAACAAATATAGTGTTTTGCCTGCATTTTTCAGTTTGGTTCATGAAACGCTAGAATACATTAAAATAACCCATTTTGACATATTTCATTTCCTTAGACATATATTGTGTTTTGCTTGCATTTCTGAGTTTTGGTTCATAAAACGCTAGAATATATCAAAATAACTGCTTTTGACATATTTTACTTTCTTAGACAAATAGTATGTTTTCCCTGCAATTCTGAATTTTGTTACATAAAACGCTAGAATACACTAAAATAACCCATTTTTGACATATTTCATTTACATAGACAAATAGTGTGTTTTGCCTGCAATTCTGAGTTTTGTTGCATAAAACTCTGAATACACCAAAATAACCCGTTTTTTACATATTTCAATTTCTTAGACAAATAGTGTGTTTCCGTAGCATATCTGTGTTTTTGGTGGAAAACAGCTAAAAACTGATAAAATTACACGTTTTTCTAGATTTTACTTTGGATTCTTTATACTAGCTTGTTTTCATCAATTTTATCGTTTTGAAGCAAAATAATGTAAAATGACGAATAAGCACAATTTTCAATCGAGATAGTTTTTTTTTCATAAAACACCTTAAAAACACATGCAAAAGACGTTTTAACAAATATAGTGTTTTGCCTGCATTTTTCATTTTGGTGCATAAAACGCTAGAATACACTAAAATAACCCATTTATGACATATTTCAGTTCCTTAGACATATATTGTGTTTTGCCTGCATTTCTGAGTTTTGGTTCATAAAACGCTAGAATACATCAAAATAACCCCTTTTTGACATATTTCACTTCCTTAGACAAATAGTGTGTTTTCCCTGCAATTCTGAGTTTTGTTACATAAACGCTAGAATACACTAAAATAACCAATTTTGGACATATTTCAGTTCCTTAGACATATATTGTGTTTTGCCTGCAATTCTGAGTTTTGGTTCATAAAACGCTAGAATACATAAAATAACCCTTTAGACATATTTCACTTCCTTAGACAAATAGTGTGTTTTCCTGCAATTCTGAGTTTTGTTACATAAAACGCTGAATACACCAAAATAACCCCTTTTGACATATTTCACTTACATAGACAAATAGTGTGTTTTGCCTGCAATTCTGAGTTTTGTTGCATAAAACTCTGAATACACCAAAATAACCTGTTTTCTACATATTTCAGTTCCTGAGACAAATAGTGTGTTTCCGTAGCATATCTGTGTTTTTATGGTGGAAAACAGCTTAAAACTGATAAAATTACGTTTTTCTAAATTTTACTTTGGATTCTCAATATTAGCTTGTTTTCATCAATTTTATCGTTTTGAAGCAAAATAATGTAAAATGACGAATAAGCACAATTTTCAATCGAGATAGTTTTTTTTTTTATAAAACATCTTAACACATGCAAAAGACGTTTTAACAAATATAGTGTTTTGCCTGCATTTTTCAGTTTGGTTCATGAAACGCTAGAATACATTAAAATAACCCATTTTTGACATATTTCATTTCCTTAGACATATATTGTGTTTTGCTTGCATTTCTGAGTTTTGGTTCATAAAACGCTAGAATATATCAAAATAACTGCTTTTTGACATATTTTACTTTCTTAGACAAATAGTATGTTTTCCCTGCAATTCTGAATTTTGTTACATAAAACGCTAGAATACACTAAAATAACCCATTTTTGACATATTTCATTTACATAGACAAATAGTGTGTTTTGCCTGCAATTCTGAGTTTTGTTGCATAAAACTCTGAATACACCAAAATAACCCGTTTTTTACATATTTCAATTTCTTAGACAAATAGTGTGTTTCCGTAGCATATCTGTGTTTTTGGTGGAAAACAGCTAAAAACTGATAAAATTACACGTTTTTCTAGATTTTACTTTGGATTCTTTATACTAGCTTGTTTTCATCAATTTTATCGTTTTGAAGCAAAATAATGTAAAATGACGAATAAGCACAATTTTCAATCGAGATAGTTTTTTTTTCATAAAACACCTTAAAAACACATGCAAAAGACGTTTTAACAAATATAGTGTTTTGCCTGCATTTTTCATTTTGGTGCATAAAACGCTAGAATACACTAAAATAACCCATTTATGACATATTTCAGTTCCTTAGACATATATTGTGTTTTGCCTGCATTTCTGAGTTTTGGTTCATAAAACGCTAGAATACATCAAAATAACCCTTTTGACATATTTCACTTCCTTAGACAAATAGTGTGTTTTCCCTGCAATTCTGAGTTTTGTTACATAAACCGCTAGAATACACTAAAATAACCAATTTTGGACATATTTCAGTTCCTTAGACATATATTGTGTTTTGCCTGCAATTCTGAGTTTTGGTTCATAAAACGCTAGAATACATAAAATAACCCTTTAGACATATTTCACTTCCTTAGACAAATAGTGTGTTTTCCTGCAATTCTGAGTTTTGTTACATAAAACGCTGAATACACCAAAATAACCCCTTTTTGACATATTTCACTTACATAGACAAATAGTGTGTTTTGCCTGCAATTCTGAGTTTTGTTGCATAAAACTCTGAATACACCAAAATAACCTGTTTTCTACATATTTCAGTTCCTGAGACAAATAGTGTGTTTCCGTAGCATATCTGTGTTTTTGGTGGAAAACAGCTTAAAACTGATAAAATTACGTTTTTCTAAATTTTACTTTGATTCTCAATATTAGCTTGTTTTCATCAATTTTATCGTTTTGAAGCAAAATAATGTAAAATGACGAATAAGCACAATTTTCAATCGAGATAGTTTTTTTTTATAAAACATCTTAAAAACACATGCAAAAGACGTTTTAACAAATATAGTGTTTTGCCTGCATTTTTCAGTTTGGTTCATGAAACGCTAGAATACATTAAAATAACCCATTTTTGACATATTTCATTTCCTTAGACATATATTGTGTTTTGCTTGCATTTCTGAGTTTTGGTTCATAAAACGCTAGAATATATCAAAATAACTGCTTTTGACATATTTTACTTTCTTAGACAAATAGTATGTTTTCCCTGCAATTCTGAATTTTGTTACATAAAACGCTAGAATACACTAAAATAACCCATTTTTGACATATTTCATTTACATAGACAAATAGTGTGTTTTGCCTGCAATTCTGAGTTTTGTTGCATAAAACTCTGAATACACCAAAATAACCCGTTTTTTACATATTTCAATTTCTTAGACAAATAGTGTGTTTCCGTAGCATATCTGTGTTTTTGGTGGAAAACAGCTAAAAACTGATAAAATTACACGTTTTTCTAGATTTTACTTTGGATTCTTTATACTAGCTTGTTTTCATCAATTTTATCGTTTTGAAGCAAAATAATGTAAAATGACGAATAAGCACAATTTTCAATCGAATAGATTTTTTTTCATAAAACACCTTAAAACACATGCAAAAGACGTTTTAACAAATATAGTGTTTTGCCTGCATAGTGTTTTTTTCATTTTGGTGCATAAAACGCTAGAATACACTAAAATAACCCATTTATGACATATTTCAGTTCCTTAGACATATATTGTGTTTTGCCTGCATTTCTGAGTTTTGGTTCATAAAACGCTAGAATACATCAAAATAACCCTTTTGACATATTTCACTTCCTTAGACAAATAGTGTGTTTTCCCTGCAATTCTGAGTTTTGTTACATAAACCGCTAGAATACACTAAAATAACCAATTTTGGACATATTTCAGTTCCTTAGACATATATTGTGTTTTGCCTGCAATTCTGAGTTTTGGTTCATAAAACGCTAGAATACATAAAATAACCCTTTAGACATATTTCACTTCCTTAGACAAATAGTGTGTTTTCCTGCAATTCTGAGTTTTGTTACATAAAACGCTGAATACACCAAAATAACCCCTTTTTGACATATTTCACTTACATAGACAAATAGTGTGTTTTGCCTGCAATTCTGAGTTTTGTTGCATAAAACTCTGAATACACCAAAATAACCTGTTTTCTACATATTTCAGTTCCTGAGACAAATAGTGTGTTTCCGTAGCATATCTGTGTTTTTGGTGGAAAACAGCTTAAAACTGATAAAATTACGTTTTTCTAAATTTTACTTTGATTCTCAATATTAGCTTGTTTTCATCAATTTTATCGTTTTGAAGCAAAATAATGTAAAATGACGAATAAGCACAATTTTCAATCGAGATAGTTTTTTTTTATAAAACATCTTAAAAACACATGCAAAAGACGTTTTAACAAATATAGTGTTTTGCCTGCATTTTTCAGTTTGGTTCATGAAACGCTAGAATACATTAAAATAACCCATTTTTGACATATTTCATTTCCTTAGACATATATTGTGTTTTGCTTGCATTTCTGAGTTTTGGTTCATAAAACGCTAGAATATATCAAAATAACTGCTTTTGACATATTTTACTTTCTTAGACAAATAGTATGTTTTCCCTGCAATTCTGAATTTTGTTACATAAAACGCTAGAATACACTAAAATAACCCATTTTTGACATATTTCATTTACATAGACAAATAGTGTGTTTTGCCTGCAATTCTGAGTTTTGTTGCATAAAACTCTGAATACACCAAAATAACCCGTTTTTTACATATTTCAATTTCTTAGACAAATAGTGTGTTTCCGTAGCATATCTGTGTTTTTGGTGGAAAACAGCTAAAAACTGATAAAATTACACGTTTTTCTAGATTTTACTTTGGATTCTTTATACTAGCTTGTTTTCATCAATTTTATCGTTTTGAAGCAAAATAATGTAAAATGACGAATAAGCACAATTTTCAATCGAGATAGTTTTTTTTCATAAAACACCTTAAAAACACATGCAAAAGACGTTTTAACAAATATAGTGTTTTGCCTGCATTTTTCATTTTGGTGCATAAAACGCTAGAATACACTAAAATAACCCATTTATGACATATTTCAGTTCCTTAGACATATATTGTGTTTTGCCTGCATTTCTGAGTTTTGGTTCATAAAACGCTAGAATACATCAAAATAACCCCTTTTTGACATATTTCACTTCCTTAGACAAATAGTGTGTTTTCCCTGCAATTCTGAGTTTTGTTACATAAACCGCTAGAATACACTAAAATAACCAATTTTGGACATATTTCAGTTCCTTAGACATATATTGTGTTTTGCCTGCAATTCTGAGTTTTGGTTCATAAAACGCTAGAATACATAAAAATAACCCCTTTTAGACATATTTCACTTCCTTAGACAAATAGTGTGTTTTCCTGCAATTCTGAGTTTTGTTACATAAAACGCTGAATACACCAAAATAACCCCTTTTTGACATATTTCACTTACATAGACAAATAGTGTGTTTTGCCTGCAATTCTGAGTTTTGTTGCATAAAACTCTGAATACACCAAAATAACCTGTTTTCTACATATTTCAGTTCCTGAGACAAATAGTGTGTTTCCGTAGCATATCTGTGTTTTTGGTGGAAAACAGCTTAAAACTGATAAAATTACGTTTTTCTAAATTTTACTTTGATTCTCAATATTAGCTTGTTTTCATCAATTTTATCGTTTTGAAGCAAAATAATGTAAAATGACGAATAAGCACAATTTTCAATCGAGATAGTTTTTTTTTATAAAACATCTTAAAAACACATGCAAAAGACGTTTTAACAAATATAGTGTTTTGCCTGCATTTTTCAGTTTGGTTCATGAAACGCTAGAATACATTAAAATAACCCATTTTTGACATATTTCATTTCCTTAGACATATATTGTGTTTTGCTTGCATTTCTGAGTTTTGGTTCATAAAACGCTAGAATATATCAAAATAACTGCTTTTGACATATTTTACTTTCTTAGACAAATAGTATGTTTTCCCTGCAATTCTGAATTTTGTTACATAAAACGCTAGAATACACTAAAATAACCCCATTTTTAGACAAATAGTGTGTTTTGCCTGCAATTCTGAGTTTTGTTGCATAAAACTCTAGAATACACCAAAATAACCCGTTTTTACATATTTCAATTTCTTAGACAAATAGTGTGTTTGCCTGCAATTCTGAGTTTTGTTGCATAAACAGCTAAAACTGAATTTTTCATTTTACTTTGGAAAATAGCTTGTTTTCATCAATTTTATCGTTTTACAAAATAATTTCAATTTCTTAGACAAATAGTGTGTTTCCGTAGCATATCTGTGTTTTTGGTGGAAAACAGCTAAAAACTGATAAAATTACACGTTTTTCTAGATTTTACTTTGGATTCTTTATACTAGCTTGTTTTCATCAATTTTATCGTTTTGAAGCAAAATAATGTAAAATGACGAATAAGCACAATTTTCAATCGAGATAGTTTTTTTTTCATAAAACACCTTAAAAACACATGCAAAAGACGTTTTAACAAATATAGTGTTTTGCCTGCATTTTTCATTTTGGTGCATAAAACGCTAGAATACACTAAAATAACCCATTTATGACATATTTCAGTTCCTTAGACATATATTGTGTTTTGCCTGCATTTCTGAGTTTTGGTTCATAAAACGCTAGAATACATCAAAATAACCCCTTTTTGACATATTTCACTTCCTTAGACAAATAGTGTGTTTTCCCTGCAATTCTGAGTTTTGTTACATAAAACGCTAGAATACACTAAAATAACCAATTTTGGACATATTTCAGTTCCTTAGACATATATTGTGTTTTGCCTGCAATTCTGAGTTTTGGTTCATAAAACGCTAGAATACATAAAATAACCCTTTAGACATATTTCACTTCCTTAGACAAATAGTGTGTTTTCCTGCAATTCTGAGTTTTGTTACATAAAACGCTGAATACACCAAAATAACCCTTTTGACATATTTCACTTACATAGACAAATAGTGTGTTTTGCCTGCAATTCTGAGTTTTGTTGCATAAAACTCTGAATACACCAAAATAACCTGTTTTCTACATATTTCAGTTCCTGAGACAAATAGTGTGTTTCCGTAGCATATCTGTGTTTTTGGTGGAAAACAGCTTAAAACTGATAAAATTACGTTTTTCTAAATTTTACTTTGATTCTCAATATTAGCTTGTTTTCATCAATTTTATCGTTTTGAAGCAAAATAATGTAAAATGACGAATAAGCACAATTTTCAATCGAGATAGTTTTTTTTTATAAAACATCTTAAAAACACATGCAAAAGACGTTTTAACAAATATAGTGTTTTGCCTGCATTTTTCAGTTTGGTTCATGAAACGCTAGAATACATTAAAATAACCCATTTTTGACATATTTCATTTCCTTAGACATATATTGTGTTTTGCTTGCATTTCTGAGTTTTGGTTCATAAAACGCTAGAATATATCAAAATAACTGCTTTTGACATATTTTACTTTCTTAGACAAATAGTATGTTTTCCCTGCAATTCTGAATTTTGTTACATAAAACGCTAGAATACACTAAAATAACCCATTTTTGACATATTTCATTTACATAGACAAATAGTGTGTTTTGCCTGCAATTCTGAGTTTTGTTGCATAAAACTCTGAATACACCAAAATAACCCGTTTTTTACATATTTCAATTTCTTAGACAAATAGTGTGTTTCCGTAGCATATCTGTGTTTTTGGTGGAAAACAGCTAAAAACTGATAAAATTACACGTTTTTCTAGATTTTACTTTGGATTCTTTATACTAGCTTGTTTTCATCAATTTTATCGTTTTGAAGCAAAATAATGTAAAATGACGAATAAGCACAATTTTCAATCGAGATAGTTTTTTTTTCATAAAACACCTTAAAAACACATGCAAAAGACGTTTTAACAAATATAGTGTTTTGCCTGCATTTTTCATTTTGGTGCATAAAACGCTAGAATACACTAAAATAACCCATTTATGACATATTTCAGTTCCTTAGACATATATTGTGTTTTGCCTGCATTTCTGAGTTTTGGTTCATAAAACGCTAGAATACATCAAAATAACCCTTTTGACATATTTCACTTCCTTAGACAAATGTGTGTTTTCCTGCAATTCTGAGTTTTGTTACATAAACCGCTAGAATACACTAAAATAACCAATTTTGGACATATTTCAGTTCCTTAGACATATATTGTGTTTTGCCTGCAATTCTGAGTTTTGGTTCATAAAACGCTAGAATACATAAAAATAACCCCTTTTAGACATATTTCACTTCCTTAGACAAATAGTGTGTTTTCCCTGCAATTCTGAGTTTTGTTACATAAAACGCTGAATACACCAAAATAACCCCTTTTTGACATATTTCACTTACATAGACAAATAGTGTGTTTTGCCTGCAATTCTGAGTTTTGTTGCATAAAACTCTGAATACACCAAAATAACCTGTTTTCTACATATTTCAGTTCCTGAGACAAATAGTGTGTTTCCGTAGCATATCTGTGTTTTTTGGTGGAAAACAGCTTAAAACTGATAAAATTACGTTTTTCTAAATTTTACTTTGATTCTCAATATTAGCTTGTTTTCATCAATTTTATCGTTTTGAAGCAAAATAATGTAAAATGACGAATAAGCACAATTTTCAATCGAGATAGTTTTTTTTTATAAAACATCTTAAAAACACATGCAAAAGACGTTTTAACAAATATAGTGTTTTGCCTGCATTTTTCAGTTTGGTTCATGAAACGCTAGAATACATTAAAATAACCCATTTTTGACATATTTCATTTCCTTAGACATATATTGTGTTTTGCTTGCATTTCTGAGTTTTGGTTCATAAAACGCTAGAATATATCAAAATAACTGCTTTTTGACATATTTTACTTTCTTAGACAAATAGTATGTTTTCCCTGCAATTCTGAATTTTGTTACATAAAACGCTAGAATACACTAAAATAACCCATTTTTGACATATTTCATTTACATAGACAAATAGTGTGTTTTGCCTGCAATTCTGAGTTTTGTTGCATAAAACTCTGGAATACACCAAAATAACCCGTTTTTTACATATTTCAATTTCTTAGACAAATAGTGTGTTTCCGTAGCATATCTGTGTTTTTGGTGGAAAACAGCTAAAAACTGATAAAATTACACGTTTTTCTAGATTTTACTTTGGATTCTTTATACTAGCTTGTTTTCATCAATTTTATCGTTTTGAAGCAAAATAATGTAAAATGACGAATAAGCACAATTTTCAATCGAGATAGTTTTTTTTTCATAAAACACCTTAAAAACACATGCAAAAGACGTTTTAACAAATATAGTGTTTTGCCTGCATTTTTCATTTTGGTGCATAAAACGCTAGAATACACTAAAATAACCCATTTATGACATATTTCAGTTCCTTAGACATATATTGTGTTTTGCCTGCATTTCTGAGTTTTGGTTCATAAAACGCTAGAATACATCAAAATAACCCCTTTTTGACATATTTCACTTCCTTAGACAAATAGTGTGTTTTCCCTGCAATTCTGAGTTTTGTTACATAAACCGCTAGAATACACTAAAATAACCAATTTTGGACATATTTCAGTTCCTTAGACATATATTGTGTTTTGCCTGCAATTCTGAGTTTTGGTTCATAAAACGCTAGAATACATAAAAATAACCCCTTTTAGACATTTCACTTCCTTAGACAAATAGTGTGTTTTCCCTGCAATTCTGAGTTTTGTTACATAAAACGCTGGAATACACCAAAATAACCCCTTTTTGACATATTTCACTTACATAGACCAATAGTGTGTTTTGCCTGCAATTCTGAGTTTTGTTGCATAAAATTCTGGAATACACCAAAATAACCTGTTTTCTTCATATTTCAGTTCCTGAGACAAATAGTGTGTTTCCGTAGCATATCTGTGTTTTTTTGGTGGAAAACAGCTTAAAACTGATAAAATTACGTTTTTCTAAATTTTACTTTGGATTCTCAATATTAGCTTGTTTTCATCAATTTTATCGTTTTGAAGCAAAATAATGTAAAATGACGAATAAGCACAATTTTCAATCGAGATAGTTTTTTTTTTATAAAACATCTTAAAAACACATGCAAAAGACGTTTTAACAAATATAGTGTTTTGCCTGCATTTTTCAGTTTGGTTCATGAAACGCTAGAATACATTAAAATAACCCATTTTTGACATATTTCATTTCCTTAGACATATATTGTGTTTTGCTTGCATTTCTGAGTTTTGGTTCATAAAACGCTAGAATATATCAAAATAACTGCTTTTTGACATATTTTACTTTCTTAGACAAATAGTATGTTTTCCCTGCAATTCTGAATTTTGTTACATAAAACGCTAGAATACACTAAAATAACCCATTTTTGACATATTTCATTTACATAGACAAATAGTGTGTTTTGCCTGCAATTCTGAGTTTTGTTGCATAAAACTCTGGAATACACCAAAATAACCCGTTTTTTACATATTTCAATTTCTTAGACAAATAGTGTGTTTCCGTAGCATATCTGTGTTTTTGGTGGAAAACAGCTAAAAACTGATAAAATTACACGTTTTTCTAGATTTTACTTTGGATTCTTTATACTAGCTTGTTTTCATCAATTTTATCGTTTTGAAGCAAAATAATGTAAAATGACGAATAAGCACAATTTTCAATCGAGATAGTTTTTTTTTCATAAAACACCTTAAAAACACATGCAAAAGACGTTTTAACAAATATAGTGTTTTGCCTGCATTTTTCATTTTGGTGCATAAAACGCTAGAATACACTAAAATAACCCATTTATGACATATTTCAGTTCCTTAGACATATATTGTGTTTTGCCTGCATTTCTGAGTTTTGGTTCATAAAACGCTAGAATACATCAAAATAACCCTTTTTTGACATATTTCACTTCCTTAGACAAATAGTGTGTTTTCCCTGCAATTCTGAGTTTTGTTACATAAACCGCTAGAATACACTAAAATAACCAATTTTGGACATATTTCAGTTCCTTAGACATATATTGTGTTTTGCCTGCAATTCTGAGTTTTGGTTCATAAAACGCTAGAATACATAAAATAACCCTTTAGACATATTTCACTTCCTTAGACAAATAGTGTGTTTTCCTGCAATTCTGAGTTTTGTTACATAAAACGCTGAATACACCAAAATAACCCCTTTTTGACATATTTCACTTACATAGACAAATAGTGTGTTTTGCCTGCAATTCTGAGTTTTGTTGCATAAAACTCTGAATACACCAAAATAACCTGTTTTCTACATATTTCAGTTCCTGAGACAAATAGTGTGTTTCCGTAGCATATCTGTGTTTTTTGGTGGAAAACAGCTTAAAACTGATAAAATTACGTTTTTCTAAATTTTACTTTGATTCTCAATATTAGCTTGTTTTCATCAATTTTATCGTTTTGAAGCAAAATAATGTAAAATGACGAATAAGCACAATTTTCAATCGAGATAGTTTTTTTTTATAAAACATCTTAAAAACACATGCAAAAGACGTTTTAACAAATATAGTGTTTTGCCTGCATTTTTCAGTTTGGTTCATGAAACGCTAGAATACATTAAAATAACCCATTTTTGACATATTTCATTTCCTTAGACATATATTGTGTTTTGCTTGCATTTCTGAGTTTTGGTTCATAAAACGCTAGAATATATCAAAATAACTGCTTTTTGACATATTTTACTTTCTTAGACAAATAGTATGTTTTCCCTGCAATTCTGAATTTTGTTACATAAAACGCTAGAATACACTAAAATAACCCATTTTTGACATATTTCATTTACATAGACAAATAGTGTGTTTTGCCTGCAATTCTGAGTTTTGTTGCATAAAACTCTGGAATACACCAAAATAACCCGTTTTTTACATAT
The DNA here is from genome assembly GCF_017591435.1 of Portunus trituberculatus. Lineage (NCBI taxonomy): Eukaryota > Metazoa > Arthropoda > Malacostraca > Decapoda > Portunidae > Portunus > Portunus trituberculatus. Next base: position 41,029 of record NC_059276.1, read on the forward strand.
TTCAATTTCTTAGACAAATAGTGTGTTTCCGTAGCATATCTGTGTTTTTGGTGGAAAACAGCTAAAAACTGATAAAATTACACGTTTTTCTAGATTTTACTTTGGATTCTTTATACTAGCTTGTTTTCATCAATTTTATCGTTTTGAAGCAAAATAATGTAAAATGACGAATAAGCACAATTTTCAATCGAGATAGTTTTTTTTTCATAAAACACCTTAAAAACACATGCAAAAGACGTTTTAACAAATATAGTGTTTTGCCTGCATTTTTCATTTTGGTGCATAAAACGCTAGAATACACTAAAATAACCCATTTATGACATATTTCAGTTCCTTAGACATATATTGTGTTTTGCCTGCATTTCTGAGTTTTGGTTCATAAAACGCTAGAATACATCAAAATAACCCCTTTTTGACATATTTCACTTCCTTAGACAAATAGTGTGTTTTCCCTGCAATTCTGAGTTTTGTTACATAAACCGCTAGAATACACTAAAATAACCAATTTTGGACATATTTCAGTTCCTTAGACATATATTGTGTTTTGCCTGCAATTCTGAGTTTTGGTTCATAAAACGCTAGAATACATAAAAATAACCCCTTTTAGACATATTTCACTTCCTTAGACAAATAGTGTGTTTTCCTGCAATTCTGAGTTTTGTTACATAAAACGCTGAATACACCAAAATAACCCCTTTTTGACATATTTCACTTACATAGACAAATAGTGTGTTTTGCCTGCAATTCTGAGTTTTGTTGCATAAAACTCTGAATACACCAAAATAACCTGTTTTCTACATATTTCAGTTCCTGAGACAAATAGTGTGTTTCCGTAGCATATCTGTGTTTTTTGGTGGAAAACAGCTTAAAACTGATAAAATTACGTTTTTCTAAATTTTACTTTGATTCTCAATATTAGCTTGTTTTCATCAATTTTATCGTTTTGAAGCAAAATAATGTAAAATGACGAATAAGCACAATTTTCAATCGAGATAGTTTTTTTTTATAAAACATCTTAAAAACACATGCAAAAGACGTTTTAACAAATATATATTTTGGTAAATTCCAGTGTTTTATGCAACAAAACAAAGAAATGCTGGAAAAACACACTATTTGTCAAAGTCACTGAAATATGTAAAAAAATGGGTTATTTTCGTGTATTCCAGCGTTATATGCACTAAACTCAGAAATGCAGTCAAAACACTATATTTGTTAAAACGTCATATTTATGTGTTTTTAAGGTGTTTTATGAAAAAAAAAAACTGTCGATTGAAAATTTTACTTATTCATCATTTTACATAGTTTTAATTTAAAACGATAAAATTGATGAAAACAAGCTAGTATAGAGAATATAAAAAAATATTAACACAAACGTTGTATTTTAGTATTTATTAGCTTTTTTCAAACTAAACACAAAAATTCTACCAAAACTCATTATTTGTCTAAAGAACTGAAATATGTAAAAAAAAAAAAAAAAAAAAAGGGTTATTTTGGTGTATTTCAGCGTTTTATTCAACAACACAATGCAGTCAAAACACACTATTTTTCTAAAGAATTGAAATATGGCAAAAATGAGTTATTTTGCTGTATTCTATCGTTTTTTCCACCAAAGCTCAGTATTGCAGGCAAAACAATCTATTTGTCTAAGGAACTGAAATATGTCAAAAAGTGGTTATTTCTGTGTATTCCAGGGTTTTATACAGCAAACAAAAGAAATGCAGGCAAAACACATTACTTGTCTAAGGAACTGAAATATGTAAAAAATGGGTTATTTTCGTGTATTCCAGCGTTTTATGCACTAAACTTAGAAATGCAGGCAAAAAACTATATGAGATAAAACATCTTATTTTTATGTTTTTAAGGTGCTTTTGAAAAAAAAACTATCTTGATTGAAAATTTTACTTATTCATCATTTTACATTGTTTTTCTTTAAAACGATAGAATTGATGAAAACAAGCTAGTATAGAGAATCCAAACTAATATTAAAAAAAAACGTGGCATTTTAGTAGTTTTTAGCTTTTTTCCACCAAAACACAGAAATGGTACCAAAACACACTATTTGTCTAAAGAACTGAAATATGTAAAAAAAAAAATGGGTTGTTTTGGTGTATTTCAGCGTTTTATGCAACAACACTCTGAAATGCAGGCAAAACATACAATTTTCTAAGGAACTGAAATATGTCATAAATGAGTTATTTTGGTGTATTCCAGAGTTTTTTGCAACAAAACTCAGAATTGCAGGCAAAAAACTCTATTTGTCTAAAGAACTGAAATATGTCAAAAACGGGTTATTTCGGTGAATTCCAGCGTTTTATGCACCAAAAAAAAAAGAAATGCAAGCAAAAAACCAATATTTGTGTAGGGAATTGAAATATGTAAAAAATGGGTTATTTTCGTGTATTCCAGCGTTTTATGCACCAAACTCAGAAATGCAGGCAAAACACTTTTTGAAATATTTCAGTTCCTTAGACAAATAGATTGTTTTGCCTGCAATTCTGAGTTTTGTTGCAAAGAACGCTAAAATACAGCAAAATAACTCATTTTTTACATATTTCACTTCTTTAGAAAAATAGTGTGTTTTGCCTGCATTTCAGAGTGTTGTTGCATAAAACGCAGAAATACACCAAAATAACCTATTTTTTTATATATTTCAATTTTTTCGACAAATAGTGTGTTTTGTTAGCATTTCTGTGTTTAGGTGGAAAAAAGCTAAAAACTACTAAAATACCACGTTTTTGTTAATATTACATTGGATTCTCTATACTAGCTTGTTTTCATCAATTTTATCGTTTTAAAGCAAAACAATGTAAAATGATGAATAAGCAAAATTTTCAATAAAGATAGTTTTTTTTTCATAAAACACCTTAAAAACACATAAATAAGACGTTTTAACACATATAGTGTTTTGCCTGCATTTCTAAGTTTGGTGCATAAAGCGCTGGAATACACAAAAATAACCCATTTTTTATATATTTCAGTTCCCTAGACAAATATTGTGTTTTGCCTGCATTTGTTTGTTTTGGTGCATAAAACCATGGAATACACTGAAATAACCCGTTTTTTACATATTTCAGTTGCTTAGACAAATTGATTGTTTTGCCTGCAGTTTTGAGTTTTGTTGCCAAAAACGCTAAAATACACCAAAAACAACTTATTTTTGACATATTTCATTTCCTTAGAAAAAAAGGTGTTTTGCCTGCATTTCAGAGTGTTGTTGCATAAAACGCTGAAATACACCAAAATAACCCATTTTTTTTTTTTACATATTTTAGTGGTTTAGACAAATAGTGTGTATTGGTAGCGTTTCTTTGTTTTGGTGGGAAAAAGCTAAAAACTACTAAATTACCACGTTTTTGTTAATATTATATTGGATTCTCTATACTAACTTGTTTTCATCAATTTTATCGTTTTAAAGCAAAACAATGTAAAATTATGAATTAGCAAAATTTTCAATCAAAATAGTTTTTTTTTCATGAAACACCTTAAAAACACATAAATAAGACGTTTTAAAAAATATAGTGTTTTCCCTGCATTTCTGAGTTTATTGCATAAAACGCTGGAATACACGAAAATAACCCATTTTTTACATATTTCAGTTCCTTAGACAAATAGTGTGTTTTGTCTGCATTTCTTTATTCTGGTGCATAAAATGCCGGAAAACTCCGAAATAACCCTTTTTTGACATATTTCAGTTCATTAGACAAATAGATTGTTTTCCCTGCAATTCTGAGTTTTGTTGCAAAAAACGCTAGAATACAGCAAAATAATTTATTTTTGCCATATTTCAGTTCTTTAGAAAAATAGTGTTTTTTACCTGCATTTTAGACTGTTGGTGCATAAAAAGCTGAAATGCACCAAAACAACCCATTTTTACATATTTCAGTTCTTTAAACAAATAGTTTGTTTTGGTAGCGTTTTTGTGTTTTGGTAGAAAAAAACTAAAAACTACTAAAATACCAAGTTTTTGTTAATATTACTTTGGATTGTCTCTTTTAGCTTGTTTTCATCAATTTTATCCTGCATTTTTTTTTTTTTTTTTTGGTGCATAAACCGCTGAAAAACACCGAAATAACCCCTTTTTGACATATTTCAGTTCATTAGACAAATAGATTGTTTTGCAGGCATTTCTGAGTTTTGTTGCAAAAAACCCTAGAATACAGCAAAATAACTCAATTTTGACATATTTCAGTTCTTTAGAAATATGGTGTGTTTTGCTTGGATTTCAGAGTGTTCTTGCATAAAACGCTGAAATACACCAAAATAAAATATTTCAGTTCTTTAGACAAATAGTGTGTTTTGGTAGCATTTCTGTGTTTTGGTGGAAAAAAGCTAAAAACTACTAAATACCACGTTTTTTTTTTTTTTTTTTGTTAATATTACATTGCATTCTCTATACTAGCTTGTTTTCATCAATTTTATCGTTTTAAAGCAAAACAATGTAAAATGATGAATAAGCAAAATTTTCAATCAAGATAGTTTTTTTTGTCATAAAACACCTTAAAAACATATAAATAAGACGTTTTAAGAAATATAGTGTTTTGCATGCATTTCTGAGTTTAGTACATAAAACGCTGGAACACATGAAAATAACCCATTTTTTACATATTTCAGTTCCTTAGACAAATAGTGTGTTGTGCCTGCATTTCTTTGTTTTGGTGAATAAAACGCTGGAATTCACAAAAATAACCCCTTTTTGACATATTTCAGTTCCTTTCACAAATAGACTGTTTTGCCTGCAATTCTGAGTTTTGTTGCAAAAAACGCTAGAATACAGCAAAATAATTTATTTTTGCCATATTTCAGTTCTATAGATAAAAAAGTGTTACTTGCCTGCATTTCAGAGTTTTGTTGCATAAAACGATGAAATGCACCAAAATAACCTATTTTTTCATATTTTAGTTCTTTAGACAAATAGTGTATTTGGTAGCATTTTTGTGTTTAGGTGGAAAAAAGCTATAAACTACTAAAATACCACGTTTATGTTAATATTACATTGGATTCTCTATACTAGCTTGTATTCATCAATTTTATCGTTGTAAAGCAAAACAATGTAAAATGATGAATAAACAAAATTTTTAAGCGAGATAGTTTTTTTTTCATAAAACACCTAAAAAAAAAAAATAAGCCGTTTTAACAAATATAGTGTTTTGCCTCCATTTCTGAGCTAAGTGCGTAAAACGCTGGAATACACGAAAATAACTCATTTTTTACATATTTCAGTTCCTTAGACAAATAGTGTGTTTTGCCAGCATTTCTTTGTTTTGGTGCATAAAACGCTGGAATATACCGAAATAAACTGTTTTTGACATATTTCAGTTCCTTAGACAAATAGAGTGTTTTGCCTACAATTCTGAGTTTTGTTGCAAAAAAACTCTGGAATAAAACAAAAAAAAAACTCATTTTTGATATTTCAGTTTATTAGAAAAATAGTGTGTTTTGCCTGCATTTTAGAGTGTTGGTGCATAAGACGCTGAAATGCACCAAAATAACCCATTTTTTACATATTTCAGTTCTTTAGACAAATATTGTGTTTTGGTAGCGTTTCTGTGCTTTGGTGGAAAAAAGCTAAAAGCTACTAAAATGCCAAGTTTTTGTTAATATTACTTTGGATTCTCTATACTTGCTTATTTTCATCAATTTTATCGTTTTAAAGCAAAATAATGTAAAATAATGAATAAGCAAAATTTTCAATCGATAGTTTTTTTTTTCATGAAACACCTTAAAAACGCATAAATAAGACGTTTTAACAAATATAGTGTTTTGCTTGCATTTCTGAGTTTAGTGCATAAAACGCTGGAATACACAAAAATAACCCGTTATCTACATATTTCAGTTCCTTAGACAAATAGTGTATTTTTCCTGCATTTCTTTGTTTTGGTGCATAAAACGCTGGAATACACCGAAATAACCCCTTTTTTACATATTTCAGTTCCTTAGACAAATTGATTGTTTTGCCTGCAATTCTGAGTTTTGTTGCAAAAAAACGCTAAAATACAGCAAAATAAGTCATTTTTGACATATTTCAGTTCTTTAGAAAAATAGTGTTTTGCCTTCATTTCAGAGTGTTGTTGCATAAAACGCTGAAATACACCAAAATAACCCATTTTTTTTACATATTTTAGTTGTTTAGACATATAGTGTGTATTGGTAGCGTTTTTTTCTTTTGGTGGAAAAAAGTTAAAAACTACTAAAATCCCACGTTTTTTTTAATATTACATTGAAATCTCTTTACTTGCTTGTGTTCATCAATTTTATCGTTTTAAAGCAAAACAATGTAAAATGATGAATTAGCAAAATTTTCAATCGAGATAAAAAATATAACTCATAAAAATAACTCATTTTTGTCATATTTCAGTTCTTTAGAAAAATAGTGTGTTTTGCTGCATTTTAGAGTGTTGGTGCATAAAAAGCTGAAATGCACCAAAATAACCCATTTCTTACATATTTCAGTTCTTTAGACAAATAGTGTGTTTTGCCAGCGTTTCTGTGTTTTGGTGGAAAAAACCTAAAAACTACTAAAATACCAAGTTTTTGTTAATATTACTTTGGATTGTCTATATTAGCTTGTTTTCATCAATTTTATCGTTGTAAAGCAAAATAATGTAAAATAATGAATAAGCAAAATTTTCAATCTAGATACTTTTTTTTTCAAAAAACACCTTAAAAACTCATAAATAAGTCGTTTTAACAAATATAGTGTTTTGCCTTCATTTCTGAGTTTAGTGCATAAAACGCTGGAATACACGAAAATAACCCACTTTTTACATATTTCATTTCCTTAGACAAACAGTGTGTTTTGCCTGCATTTCTTTGTTTTGGTGCATAAAACCCTGGAAAACACCGAAATAACCCCTTTATGACATATTTAAGTTCATTAGACAAATAGATTGTTTTGCATGCATTTCTGAGTTTTCTTGCAAAAAACCCTATAATATAGCAAAATAACTCATTTTTGACATATTTCAGTTCTTTAGAAATATAGTGTGTTTTGCCTGGATTTCAGAGTGTTGTTGCATAAAACGCTGAAATACACCAAAATAACCCATTTTTTTAAATATTTGTGTTCTTTAGACAAAGAGTGTGTTTTGGTAGCATTTCTGTGTTTTGGTGGACAAATGCTAAAAACTAGTAAAATACCAAGTTTTTTTAATATTACTTTGGATTCTCTATACTAGCTTGTTTTCATCAATTTTATCGTTTTAAAGCAAAACAATATAAAATAATGAATAAGCAAAATTTTCAATCGAGATAGTTTTTTTTCATGAAACAACTTAAAAACACATATATAAGACGTTTTAATGTATATAGTGTTTTGTCTGCATTGTTTTGTTGGAGGGGAAGGGAGGGACAGACTTGTTATAAAGAATTACCAAAATTTTTTTTACACTTAACAGATTTACCTGTGACGTCTGTGACAAGATGTTTTTGAACAAGGTAGACGCAGATTTGTGCTACAAAAATCATTTGGACATGTGCATCCAGCCTCTGTCGCATGTACCAGGGCCGTCAGAAAATGTTCCCTGCAGAAATTAAATGTGTAATGTTTTATTTGAGCCTTGCCTTCAATTATCCCATTCCCATAATAATATCTTAATATTACGCTCCAAAAGCGAACACTTATGGTCCGTTCGCCTTTTGCAAAGTGCTACTGAAAACGCCTCATGAAATCCTTATATGCTGCTACCCACAAATCCCTGTTTATACCCACAAATCTGTTTATAAACAATTGAAAATAATTTCAGTGTTTACTCTTGACTGGTGCAGAGCTCCCTGGACTTAGAAACTGACGGCCTAACTAGACGCTTGCGGCTCAATTATTTTATGTTTACGGCAAGGTCACCAAGCCTTCTACATATGTGAGTTTCGTGTTTGTACGTGAAACGGACCTTTTAAAAGGTTAACTAAATTGTTTTATGATATGTGAGCGCCTTTGGTGGTGTTGAGACCAAATAATAGAGGTGAATAGAACCCTTAAGATCCCAGGTATCACTTCCTTGTCACATTTTCCTACTTTATAAGGTATTACAGGTAATATACCCAGTATCCATTAATACACAATATGCCAGATAAGCCGTTACACCACTAGTGACTGCTTGTCATTCAGTAATTACATTGGCAGAGACATTTTTGCTGTGGATTTCCTCAAATTATCGCACTGTCAGAGGCCATGATGTGTGTTCGTTCGCCCAAAGTTTTCAGAGCACCACCATTGAAAAATATACCCAAATCTTCCGCAGTATTGCTATAACCTTATGTCATTATCAAGCAAAAGTGCAAATATCCTATCATATTTGCATTTTACAACTAATGTGCTTAGATAATGCGTAACCTACGAGATTCTCACGTAACTGAAAATACAAATCGGAGTCACAAGCTTTGAAATGAGTAGCGTGAACAAGTGTGAACCGTGGTCCAGCCAGAGTGCGTAGTCCCAGATGTCTCGAGAGTGCAAGACTCTTTTTCATTTAATTCAAACTGCAAGGAGAGTTCTTATGAATTTCAATATCAGTAAACAGTTACTAATTGTATTTCCTTTACATGTTAATACTTATCATATCTTCATGCTCCTCATAAAAGTATATTATATTGATTTATAACTTACAAAGTTGACAACTCGTTTCACAGCCAATCAGCGTAAGTGTTCGCTATCACGTGACTCTGAGAGCTAACACAATCGAACATATCTTGAAAAGCGTTCGCCTTTGGAGCGCCAAAGGCGAACGCTTTAAGGACCATTCGCCTTTTGCAAGGTGCTACTGAAAACGCGTACATGTTCGCTTGTGTTAGCTCTCAGAGTCACATGGTAGCGAACACTTACGCTGATTGGCTGTGAGACGAGTTGCCAACTTTGTAAGTTATAAATCAATAAAAAATACTATTATGAGGAGCATGAAGATATGATAAGTACTATCATGTAAAGGATATACATTTAGTAACTGTTTACTGATATTGAAATTCATAAGAATTCTCCTTGCAGTTTGAATTAAATGAAAACAGTCTTGCACTCTCGAGACATGTTGGACCACGGTTCACACTTGTTCACGCTACTCATTTAACTTAACATAACATAAATAATAGGATAACAAAGGGCCACCAGGGCCCATCTAGGTTATCCTGTATCAGTCGCACAGCGACCTCATCATCAGTACTTAAAGATACACTTACAAGTACACAATACATTATATACTAATTCTAAATATTTGGCCCATTAACAGGGCTAAGTCCTGCAGCGAAATCCTCTACAATTTGTGGTCCCCATACATGGGGATCATGTCTTGTTTAACTATAGTAAATTTCTTATAAAAACTATCATGCAGTGCTATACATAATTATAAATCTAATAAATTTAAGTGCTTATCTAATCTGTTTTTAAACATTGTCAAACTAGTGCTATTTACAACCGTCTCTGGCAATGCATTCCATAAGTCTACCACCCTATGACTAAAGAAATATTTTCTTATATCTAACCTGCAGTCTTGCTTTCTAATCTTCCTGCCATGATTTCTAGTCCTATTTCCCTCCTCTAAGGTAAAGAAAGATCTCACATCTATGCAGTTTGTATCTGAGAACATTTTAAATAACTCTATCATATCCCCTCTTATACATCTCCTCTCAAATGAAAACATGTTTAATTCCTTTAATCTATCTCTATACTCCAGGCGCTTTAATGCTGGTATCATCCTAGTTGCTCTTCTCTGAACTGCTTCTAACATGTTGATATCCTGCCTATAGTGGGGTGACCAGGCCTGTATGCAATACTCTAAATGGGGCCTAACATAGGAATTATATAAGCTACGCACCACTTCCTTACTTTTATGACTAACATTTTTATTTATAAACCCCAGGATCCAATTTGCCCTATTTCTTGCTTCTAAACATTGCTTTGAAAATTTCATAGTCCTGTCTATCACTACTCCTAAATCCTTTCCTTCCTCTACTGCCTCTAGCCAACATCCCTCCATCTCATAGTTAAAGTTTGTGTTGTCTTTACCTAAATGCATAACCTGACACTTTTAGAATTAAACTCCATCTGCCACCTGTCTGCCCATGCTATCAGCCTGTCCAGGTCTCGTTGTATTCTGTAATTGTCCTTTTCACCCAGTACTGCACATGCTATCTTAGTATCATCTGCAAACTTTGATACTTTGCTACTAATTCCTATATCTAAATCGTTAATGTACACCAAGAAAAGAAGAGGTCCTAGCACTGATCCTTGGGGTACCCACTAACCACTTCCTTCCACTTAGACATTGCCCCCATTTAATACTACTCTCTGTTTCCTATCAGAAAGCCATTCACTAATCCAATCAACTAACCTACCCCCTATCCCATGTAGTCTCAATCTAAATCGTTAATGTACACCAAGAAAAGAAGAGGTCCTAGCACTGATCCTTGGGGTACCCCACTAACCACTTCCTTCCACTTAGACATTGCCCCCATTTAATACTACTCTCTGTTTCCTATCAGAAAGCCATTCACTAATCCAATCAACTAACCTACCCCCTATCCCATGTAGTCTCAATTTGTACACTAGCCTCCTATGCGGTACCTTATGAAACGCCTTGCTAAAATCTAGATATATAACATCTATGCAATTTCCATCATCTAACTCCTTGGTAATATATTCTAAGATATCGAGCAAATTTGTAAGACAGGACCTCCCTGATCTAAAGCCATGTTGGGTATCTCTAATTAATCTATTCTCATTTAAATGCTCCCAAATACTACCCTTAATGATTTTCTCTAGTATCTTACATACTATACTAGTTAAACTGATCGGTCTATAATTATTCGCATCATCCTTCCTACCTTTTTTAAATATTAGAGTAACATTAGCTAACTTCCAGTCCTGAGGTATCTCAGCAAACCTAAGTGATCTTTCAAAGATTAACTTAAGTGCTTCAGAAATACTGTCTACACCCTTCCTAAGTACTCTGGCACGTAGCTCATCAGGACCACTAGCTTTCCTATCGTCTACTTCAAGAATAAATTTCCTAATAATTCCCAGTTTTATATCAATATTTTCTAAAGCTCTTAAACTACTCGTCGCACTGTTTGTAACAGGATTTCCTATTCTTTCCCTAGTAAATACTGAAGAAAATTGTTCATTCAATAATTCTACTATGTCTTTATTTTGATCCACTACTACACCATCTTTTCTGAGTGGTCCAATCCTATCCTTATTTCTTTTATCACTGACCTTGTAATAACTATATAATTTTTTGGGATCTTTACTCCCAGCTCTAGCTAGTTTTATCTCTGCCTGTCTTTTACTTTTTTTTATAACCTTACTCAAATCATCTCTGGCCTGTCTGTACCTAATCAAATCTACATCTTCCCCAATTTTCTGCAACTCTCTGTATGCCCTCTTCTTCTCTCTGATCTGGCTACCTATCTCATGAGTCCACCATAATGGCTTCCTGTTTCTCTGCCTTATATCTTTGTAAGGGATACACTGCATCACTATACCCTTTACTACAACCTTAAAAATATCCCACATCTCCTATGCAGTTTTATTTCAAAAACTATCTTCCTAGTTTAACTCTCCTAATAACTGACATAACCTACCATAATTGCCTTTCTGATAGTTTGGGACTCTAGTCTTATTCACTATATTATCCCTACTGGAATTAATGATAAATCTAATTATATGATGGTCACTGTTTGCTAAAGTCTCTCCTACCTCAACTTCCTTTAAACAATGCTCAATATTTGTTAGTACTATGTCTAAAACCTTCCTCCCCCTAGTAGATTTATCTACCATCTGCACTAAATAGTTATCCTGAAAACTTTCCATAAACTTATTTTCACTAGCATCTCCTACCATCCTCCCCCAGTTTACTGACTTAAGATTAAAATCCCCTAAGATAATTGTCTGACTAGTACACCCCTATTTATCTCCTCTACCATAAGGTTGTCTACCTCTGCTGACTGGTTAGGACAGGTGGTCTATAAAAAGCTCCTACTCTAATAACCTTACTTTTGTTTACTCTAACATCCAGCCATAAGGACTGTACTTTGTTATCTACCTTAATACCATTAACCTGACTGGAAATGAAGGATTTTTTTACATAAATAACTACTCTTTCACCTATCCTACCAATTCTCTGGTGTAAATACATAATGTATCCATCTACTTCATATTCTTTCCTATTTTCCCTAAACTTTTCCTCATTTAAACATGCCTCTGTGACACATACAACATCTAAGTCCTCCTCAACTATATAACTAGATAACTCGTCCTTCTTGTTCCTAAGACTCCTGGCATTTACATAAAAACATTTAAGTCCTGCTACCTTCTTAGATGCTGTCTCCTTATTTGGAATCCTAATCTTATTCTCTCCTATTTGCACCTGGAAATCTTTCCTAATCTTTTCACTATCTCTGTTTATCCTATCTAATTTATGTCTAGCATCTTTCTTCTGGAATGCATTTGCTACCTCACCCCCTACACTCCATCCCAACTCCCCTCCAGACATCCACTCAGCACATCCACACCCTTCCTACTCAGATGCACACCATCCCTAGCATACAAATCCCTTCGCCCATAGAGCCTATCTTATACATCCACAAAGCTGACACCCACATCCTTACACATCCCTTTTACCCGATCATTCACACCAATGGCTCTAGACAACCATTCCCTGCTAACATACACACGAGGCAAGATTCCTGACACTACACACCTCCTACCACTCTCCCTTATCTTGCCTAACATTTCCCGAAATCTTGCCACTAACTCCTCCGACCCACCTGCTCTGACATTGTTCCCACCTACGTGCAAAACTACTACACCCTCCCTCTCCATCCCCCCAACCCTCTTCTGCACCTCCTCACTCACTGCCTTCACACCTGCACCAGGCATACACACGTTCGTCCTCCTATCCCTGTCTTTCCCACAGAAAGTGCTATCTAAATACCTAACCTGAGAGTCACCCACCACACACACCTGAGGTGTGCTAGGCACAACCATCCTCCTCCTCTCCTCTACCCCCTTCTTTCTCCTTTCACTCACCACAACCACTTCATTCACTCCACTCTCACTCTCCCTCCCCTCCAACAAACCGAATCTATTTTCACACTCAACAGGTTTAGTCCTATCCTCCCTAACTGCCTCCGCTTTCCTTCCCTCGCAACCTGTCATCTCTGCCCATCCTGACTACTATCTTTCCCAGTCTGGCTCGCCTGTCCCTCTTCCCCACTCTGCTCTTCCCGACAGAGGGCCAAGCCACCCTGTCGCCCTCAGAAGGTCCAACCTTCGGCCTAACACTGATCTCCTGCCTAATTTTTTCCACTGCCTCCCAAGCCTCTTAACCTCCTCCTTCAACTCAAAGATAAGAACTTCGTTCGCACTTTTCCCCTCACTTAGCTTTCTGATTTCCCCTCGCAATTCTCGGTGCTCAAGAGAAAGAACTAAATTCTCGCTCTTGAGCCTACACACCATACACTCAGAAAAGTCAAGGACCTTCCTGTCATGCCCACACATCTCACACACAAACTCTCACAATCCCATCTCAACACTCTCTTTCACGCACTCAATCACACTCTGATATACCTCAGTAGCTACCGCCATACTAATTTACAATCTGTTAACTCACAAACAAATAAAAATACTTGGTGACGGCGGGGTGGGGGAACCGCGGTGGTGGGGGGGCCTAAGTGAGGTCAACTAATCCTCTTTCAAAGCTTGTGACTCCGACTTTGACTTTCAGTTACGTGAGAATCTCGTAAGTTACGCATTATCTAAGCACATTAATTGTAAAATATAAATATGATAGGATATTTGCACTGTTGCTTGATAATGACATAAGGTTATAGCAATATTGCAGAAGATTTGGGTATATTTTTTAATGGTGGTGCTCTGAAAACTTTGGGCGAACGAACACACAACATCATGGCCTCTTTGACAGTGCAATAATTTGAGGGAATGCACAGCAAAAAATGTCTCGGCCAATGTAACTACTGAATGACAAGCACTCACTAGTGATGTAACGCCTTATCTGGCATATTGTGTATCAATGGATACTGGGTATATTACCTGTAATACCTTATAAAGTAGGAAAATGTGACAGGGGAAGTGATACCTGGAATCTTAAAGGCTCTATTCACCTCTATTATTTGGTCTCAACACCGCCATAGGCGCTCACGTATTATAGAACAATTTAGTTAATCTTTCTAAAGGTCCGTTTCACATACAAACACAAAACTCACATATGTAGAAGGTTTGGTGACCTTGCCATAAAGATAAAAATTAATTGAGCCACAAGCGTCTAGTTTGGCCGTCATAGCACTTGAGAGTTCCGGGATGTAGGAAGTTTTCTAAGTCCATACTCCACTACCATCACCTCCACCGCTTGTTACCTCGTTCGCCACCTCTCCGCCTCCCCTTCCACGTCACGGTCTCGTGAACCTTCCACGCCACCGTTTCATGAACCCTCCACGTCACCGTTTCATGAAGCCCCGCTACTGTCCCGAAGTTGGATTCACGCGGCCCCATTTGACTCAACCGGAAGTGTTAAGCCAGCTCTTGGCTTTCTGAAAAGCAAATTGAGGTCCAGGCCTCAACCAGTGAACACAACGCCTCTTGGGTCTACCGTGGGATCAACCATCACCCAGCACTTCACCACTGCGACACCGGATAAGTATCACTTCCCCTCGTCCGTGTTTTCCACATTGCCTCTATATAGGATTAGGATTATTGTTAGGTATTAAGTTGGGTTCTTTATTGTTGTACTTATTACTGTGTTGTATGTATATGTGTATGTCATTTTCCTGTGTTTCATGTTATATATCTGTGTTTCATGTTTCATGTTATATCTATGTGTGTCAATATCATTATGGGTTATTAAAATAGCTTTTTAAAGTGCCCCCTTTGCATTTCCTCACCAGTTGAACCTGCAGTGTTTTTTTTTATTGTTATTGTTCACCGGCTCCCCGATGCCAATCTTACCAGTTTAACCGGTGAACGTAACAATTGGCGACCGTGACAGGACTATTAAAACCCATGTTCAGTGTTCCATTTTTCCAGTGACTTTTTTTCTGTGATTACTTGTGTTTCTGTGGTGTTGTGACTTTGATGTGTTTTTTTTTCTGTGACTCACTCTGCGTGTGGTTTAAATTTACCTTTGTGCGATCAAGTAGCTCCTTTTGGGTTAAACGTGCTTCGTGACTTTCATTGGTATCGCATAGCAGTGGTAGAGCAGGAAACCAGGTAGAAAGGCGTGTTCACCGATAGCACTTATCTCTAATTTTTGCACATAGGCAGGTGTGTAATAAGTGTTATCCAAGTGTTGGGATCATCATATGTTCATGCGAACCCTCAATCCCCTCACTTCGCGGATCATTTTTCTCGCTAGTTAGAATCGGCCATTTTAACTAGTCTCTCAGACTAATCCGCCTCCTTATCAATAACAAGTCTCAGTATAATTCGCTCCTAACTCTCAAGTCTCGTAACTAGAGTAATACGGATCCCTCTTAATGCCGTAACTCTCTAGTTAACCGCTCATTAGTGATTGTACTCATAAGTGTTTACTTAAGTATAATCTAGGTAATTTCCAAGGTTGCCTTTATTACCACTCTGCCAAGTTCCTCACTTAAGTAATTCGCTTATCATTTTTTTTGTTATGGTTTAACATCTATTTAATATGGCTTCCGCTCAGTTTAACGTTGAAGATTTTTGTGCCGACCCTTCTCTGGAACAACTTAAAGGTGCTAATATCAAAAAGAACCAATGGAAGACCATCGCTAAACATTTTGATGTTCCCATCACGTCTCAGATGACTAAAGAGGTCATTAAGAATGTAGTTGTTGAACATCTAGTGCAAGAAGGTCAGTTGCTAGGAAATGCCATAGAAGAGTTAACTTCCATGTCAGCGTCTACGAGGACTATAATACACAGTCCCTAGGAAGAACAGGATAAGAGTAGGATAAGTCAGTGGGAAATTGAGAAGCTTAAACTAGAATACCGGATGCATAAAAAACAAATGCAACTACAGGTAGAAAAAGAAGCAAAAGAAATGCAACAACAGGAAAAACAAATGCAAATACAGGCAGAAAAAGAAGATAAAGACAAAGAGAGAGAATTTCAGTTACAACTTACAAGGCAGGAGAAAGAGTTAGAAATTCAGGAGCTAGCCCTACGAAATGACGCTAAATTTAGAGGGGAAGAAATAGATATAAAGAAAAAGTTAGCAAGCTTTAATCCTGCTAGAGCTGCTCCGCTAGTTTCCCCTTTTGATGAATCTGATGTTGACGGGTCATTTCGCGCTTTTGAGAGCATTGCTAATAGGAATAAATGGCCCAAGGATCAGTGGGTGTCTCTCCTTGTCCCTAAGCTAGTAGGAAAAGCTTATAGGGTATACAACGGCCTTAGTGATGAGGTAGAATATGAAGAGATCAAAGGTAACATTTTAGACGCCTACTCTATCACTTCTGATGGATACAGACAACAGTTTCGAAAGTATGTGAAACCAGAGTCTCACACCTATGTTGAATTTGCTAGTGAAAAACTAAGACAATTTAAGAAATGGTTAGCCGCCCTTAACATTACCACCTTTTCGGAGTTGCTCAATCTAATGGTCCTGGAAGAATGGAAGAACAAGTTACCCTTTAATATTCTGAGGCATGTGGAAGAACGGGGAGAGAGTGATCTTATGTCTGCCGCTAAAGTGGCTGATGCATTTGCTTTGTTGATGGGATCCCTGGGTAGTAGAGGTCGTGGTTCACCACCTAATGTTAGGTCCTCCTTTGGGGAAGGTTTTGGGGGCGCGGGTGGTAAGCCAACCGGATTCTCGCCAAATGCATATTATTCCCCCTGGTGTACATACTGTAAGAAACCAGGACACACTATCCAAAAATGTAGACACCCAAATTGCAAGGCCTCTCAACGTCAATTTTTTTTTGAGGCCCCTAAACCTAACACATTTGAGAACAAGAAACCAGTGGCCCTAGCTAACTCTGTCAACTCTCCTCTAGAACTTTATGACTCGTACATGTATCAAGGTAAAGTGTCCCTGACTGATGGTAAAGACAAGGCAATAAATATCAAGGTTCTGCGTGATACAGGTGCTGCCCAATCCATCTTAATGGAAGATGTCATCCCTAACATCAAACAGGCTTTCACTGGGGAGAAGGTGATCCTTACAGGTCTCGAATCACAGCTCTTCTATCCCTTGGCTAATATCAGCTTACAGTGCCCGTTCATTTCAGGAGAGGTTGAGGTAGCCATTAAACCTGGTGAACTGCCAGTACCGGGGGTATATCTTGTACTGGGTAATGATCTTGCGGGTAACTTGGCTGTTCCAAACTTAATTGTTCTTGATTCTCCCTTAACAGAATGGTAGATGTTATGTGTAACAGGGCGAGGCCTTAATACCCCCTAGAGAAACCGCCCACAAGGACAATTCCACCCACTTCTCTATGAAGTATTAATGCCTCTCCGCACGCCTTGTCCACAGGCGGTGATGAATCACAGACTGTGACAACACGCGCAGTATATTAATATACTATCCTATTACAATAAGTGCTTCCCAACACCTGTCAGATTGACATCCCTAGCCTACTACTACTGCAATATATGATGTGTACAGCATATCCGGTGGTGTACACACAAGCCCAGACACCACCTAAGGGTGACAACCACTATACACGGAGTCCAAATACTCGTCGCAGACAAGTCTGGCGGACGACAACTATGCACCACTGGCCGACATGAAGCCTCTCAGCATTCAATAGTGTGCGTGGTTACTACCACTACAATACAGTATACTACTGCAACTATACAAAAGGTGGGGCACACAGCCGCCCACCAAACCACATTGGTGACTAAAACCCCCAACAGCAAAAACAGGACGAAACAATAACACGTCCCTCCGCGTCACTCCACCCGAGTGGACGAACGCACGAGAAATGCAGCCAAACTTACTACACCTCTCCCAGAGCAACAAGCCCGTTGCTCTAACAGTCACGGTCTACCCAGTAGCAAGCCAGCTACTCAACAGGAGGGCACAACTCCCAGACCGATGACTAGCGAGTACTTCGAAAGCCCAGCCAACACACGTCTCTCTCACTGTGCCAGACCAACGAGAGGGGTGTCTATCTCTGCTGAAGGCTAACTCTGTACTATAAACAGTATACTATTGATACTACACCACAGATGGTGGGGGCACACAGCCGCCCACCAAACCACACTGGTGACCACGGCCACCAACAAAACGACAATCAGGACGAGACAGTAACATGTCTCTCCGCGTTGCCACTCACAAGAGGGGACGAACGCAAAAATACGGGAAATGCAGCCAATCCTGCTTCACTTCCCTTGGAACAACAAGCCCGTTGCTCCACACCGTCACGGCCTAACCAGCAGCAAACCAGCTACTCAAAAAGGAGGGCACAACTCCCAGACCGAGACTGGTGAGCACCCAGAACAGCCCAGCAACACTTGTCTCCACCCTGTGCCAGAAATCAAGAGCGCACGTGTCTACCTCCGCTGAAGACTGGCTGGTTACTGAGGCGAAACTCGCAGACACACAAAATGGTGGAAACAAAGAGAGGGTGGTTGGCCGCACAGCAGAACAGTGACAACCCGCGCTTAAAGCCATAGGCTACACATATAATAGAATAATAAATCAAAAGGGGAAACAAGGCAGTGCCCTTAAAATATATATATATATATATATATATATATATATATATATATATATATATATATATATATATATATATATATATATATATATATATATATATATATATATATATATATATATATATATATATATATATATATATATATATATTGTTACGGCCCGCCCGTAACATACATTACTACCATCATCTCCTCCGCTTGTTACCTCGTTCGCCACCTCTCCGCCTCCCTTCCACGTCACCGTCTCGTGAACCTTCCACGCCACCGTTTCATGAACCCTCCACGTCACCGTTTCATGAAGCCCGCTACTGTCCCGAAGTTGGATTCACGCAGCCCTTTCGACTCAAACGAAAGTGTTGAGCCAGCTCTTAGCTTTCTGGAATGCAAGTTGAGATCCAAGCCTCAACCAGTGAACACAACGCCTCTTGGGTCTACCGTGGGATCAACCATCACCCAGCATTTCACCACTGCGACACCGCATAAGTATCACTTCCCCTCGTCCGTGCTTTCCACATTGCCTCTATATAGGATTAGGATTATTGTTAGGTATTAAGTTGGGTTCTTTATTGTTGTACTTATTACTGTGTTATATGTATATGTGTACGTCATTTTCCTGTGTTTCATTTTATATATCTGTGTTTCATGTTTCATGTTATATCTATGTGTGTCAATATCATTATGGGTTATTAAAATAGCTTTTTAAAGTGCCCCCTTTGCATTTCCTCACCAGTTGAACCTGCAGTGTTTTTTTTTTATTGTTATTGTTCACCGGCTCCCCGATGCTAATCTTACCAGTTTAACCGGTGAACGTAACAATTGGCGACCTTGACAGGACTATTATAACCCATGTTCAGTGTTCAATTTTTCCAGTGACTTTTTTTTCTGTGATTGCTTGTGTTTCTGTGGTGTTGTGACTTTGATGTGTTTTTTTTCTGTGACTTACTCTGCGTGTGGTTTAAATTTACCTTTGTGCGATCAAGTAGCTCCTTTTGGGTTAAGCGTGCTTCGTGACTTTCATTGGTATCGCATAGCAGTGGTAGAGCAGGAAACCAGGTAGAAAGGCGTGTTCACCGATAGCACTTATCTCTATTTTTTGCACATAGGCAGATGTGTAATAAGTGTTATCCAAGTGTTGGGATCATCATATGTTCATGCGAACCCTCAATCTCCTCACTTCGCGGATAATTTTTCTCGCTAGTTAGAATCGACCATTTTAACTAGTCTCTCAGACTAATCCGCCTCCTTATCAATAACAAGTCTCAGTACAATTCGCTCCTCACTCTCAAGGCTCGTAACTAGAGTAATCCGGATCCCTCTTAATGCCGTAACTCTTTAGTTTACCTCCTCATTAGTAATTGTACTCATAAGTGTTTGCTTAAGTATAATCTAGGTAATTTCCAAGGTTGCCTTAATTATCACTCTGCCAAGTTCCTCACTTAAGTAATTCGCTTATCATTTTTTTTTTTTGTAGTTTAACATCTATTTAATATGGCTTCCGCTCAGTTTAACGTTGAAGATTTTGTGCCGACCCTTCTCTGGAAAAACTTAAAGGTGCTAATATCAAAAAGAACCAATGGAAGACCATCGCTAAACATTTTGATGTTCCCATCACGTCTCAGATGACTAAAGAGGTCATTAAGAATGTAGTTGTTGAACATCTAGTGCAAGAAGGTCAGTTGCTAGGAAATGCCATAGAAGAGTTAACTCCCATGTCAGCCTCTACGAGGACTATAATACACAGTCCCCAGGAAGAACAGGATAAGAGTAGGATAAGTCAATGGGAAATTGAGAAGCTTAAACTAGAATACCGGATGCATGAAAAACAAATGCAACTACAGGCAGAAAAAGAAGCAAAAGAAATGCAACTACAAGAAAACAAATGCAACTACAGGCAGAAAAAGAAGATAAAAAGAGAGAATTTCAGTTACAACTTAGAAGGCAGGAGAAAGAGTTAGAAATTCAGGAGTTAGCCCTACGAAATGACGCTAAGTTTAGAGGGGAAGAAATAGATATAAAGAAAAAGTTAGCAAGCTTTAATCCTGCTATAGCTGCTCTGCTAGTTTCCCCTTTTGATGAATCTGATGTTGACGGGTCATTTCGCGCTTTTGAGAGCATTGCTAATAGCAATAAATGGCCCAAGGATCAGTGGGTGTCTCCTTGTCCCTAAGCTAGTAGGAAAAGCTTATAGGGTATACAACGGCCTTAGTGATGAGGTAGAATATGAAGAGATCAAAGGTAACATTCTAGACGCCTACTCTATCACTTCTGATGGATACAGACAACAGTTTCGAAAGTATGTGAAACCAGAGTCTCACACCTATGTTGAATTTGCTAGTGAGAAACTAAGACAATTTAAGAAATGGTTAGCCGCCCTTAACATTACCACCTTTTCGGAGTTGCTCAATCTAATGGTCCTGGAAGAATGGAAGAACAAGTTACCCTTTAATATTCTGAGGCATGTGGAAGAACAGGGAGAGAGTGATCTTATGTCTGCCGCTAAAGTGGCTGATGCGTTTGCTTTGTTGATGGGATCCCTGGGTAGTAGAGGTCGTAGTTCACTATCTAATGTTAGGTCCTCCTTTGGGGAAGGTTTTGGGGGCGCGGGTGGTAAGCCAACCGGATTCTCGCCAAATGCATATAATTCCCCCTGGTGTACATACTGTAAGAAGCCAGAACACACGATCCAAAAATGTAGACACCCAAATTGCAAGGCCTCTCAACGTTAATTTTCTTTTGTGGCCCCTAAACCTAACACATTTGAGAACAAGAAACCAGTGGCCCTATCTAACCCTGTCAACTCTCCTCTAGAACTTTATGACTCGTACATGTATCAAGGTAAAGTGTCCCTGACTGATGGTAAAGAAAAGGCAATAAATATCAAGGTTCTGCGTGATACAGGTGCTGCCCAATCCATCTTAAGGGAAGATGTCATCCCTAACATCAAACAGGCTTTCACTAGGGAGAAGGTGATCCTTACAGGTCTCGAATCACAGCTCTCCTATCCCTTGGCTAATATCAGCTTACAGTGCCCGTTCATTTCAGGAGAGGTTGAGGTAGCCATTAAACCTGGTGAACTGCCAGTACCGGGGGTACATCTTGTACTGGGTAATGATCATGCGGGTAACTTGGCAGTTCCAAACTTAATTGTTCTTGATTCTCCTTTAACAGAAAGTCCCACTAAGACCCTGGACGAAACATCCGCTCACTTCTTCCCAGTGTGTGCAGTCACCAGGTCTCAATCCAAGTCCCCTGCCCTTTCACCACCTCCTCCACCAATGATTGCCTCTACTGACAACTTGTACAATAACATCATTTCAAAGGAGAATTTCATTAATGCTCAGGAACAGGATCTCACTTTGGCTAAGATCAGACATGTTGCCAGTGAGACAAAGGATATGTCTAAATTGCCTTGTTTTTATTATCAGGAAGGAGTCCTGATGCGTGCCTACAGATCTCCTGATCTGAAACAACTAGACACCTGGTCAGAAACACATCAAGTTGTCATCCCCTTGTCCAGGGGAGACGCAGCCCCCGCAATTAGGTTACATTATAGTCCGACACAAATATGAAGGCCGCTGATGGGGGTGGGGGGGCGACCTATCGGGGATTCCCCGGTTGCGGCGTCGCCAAACGTCGCAGCCTCAATTATAGGATTAACATTGAAGTGTGGAGAAACGCCCATCTCTCCCTCTCTCTCTCTCTCTCTCTCTCTCTCTCTCTCTCTGTGGCTTGTTACTACTTCCTCCTGTTTCTTATTACTATATAGTTCTCTCATGCACGTGTGTGTGTGTGTGTGTGTGTGTAATCCTGCTTGCGCGAGACTTTCAACAGTTTACGTACTGGTTCTCCAGTGACACGGCACACACACACACACTCTCTCTCTCTCTCTCTCTCTCTCTCTCTCTCTCTCTCTCTCTCTAAAATAAACAAGTAGACATGCATCTTTTTGTTGTTTTATTTTACTCTTTTCCACACCACCCATGAGGTAAGAGTTAAGGTGCGTTTTTTTTTATAGAGGTTTTACCCTGTAGGCATAATCCTCTCTCAGCTATTTAATCAGACAGTTCTTCATCAGAAGTGTCCTCCACATTGATAATAAAAGAATCCTTTAAGCAGAACTTGTTGACGCTGTAAATAATTAATTTCTATCGACTATGAAGGTTGCGATGGCGAGTAGCGCGGACGAGATATTCACCTTCCATCCTGAGCGACAGGGAGGGGAGGAGTGACTCGATTTGACCTGGGGATTATCAGCGGTCAGGGAGGTTGACCTCACCCATGTCCAACCTTGAAAAGTAGCAACGCTGGAGAGCAGTGGTGCTACATTTTGTGGTATCTATACAAAATCATTGTCTTCATTACACTAAAACAATATTCAAAGCTCTCTATACATCCTTATTAGAAATTTAGAGGAATACACTTTTATGACGTTTCATTAAGATGTAAGCTAATAATGAGATCGAAACATGTGCTACGATGCTTGGCGATGCCGCAGCCGGGGAATCCCCGTTAGGTCTCTCCCTCAGCGGCCTTCATATCTGAGTCGGCCTATAGGTTCGGTTAGGTTAGGTTAGGTTAGGTTAATGTCCTAGCGGAGGGGTCCAGGGGGGGGCTAAGTTACATTATGTTAGGTTAATGTCCAAGCGGAAGGGTCCAGTGGGGGGCTAAGTTACATTAGGTTAGGTTAATGCCCTAGCAGGGGGGGGGTCCAGTTAGGTTACATTAGGTTAGGTTATGATTGGTTAGATTAGGTTATGCTTGGTTAGTTAAGGTTGGAAAAACTTGAAATATTATGGAAAATTTCCGTAGGTTTTTATTATCTTTTTTTATGCTCATTTTGCGTTTATTTTCCCCGCCAAAACCCCCGATTCCCCACAGGCACCCTAGCTTGTTTGTGGGGGATGGAGGGGATGGAGGGAAGGGAGGGACAGACTTGTTATAAAGAATTACCAACAGTTTTTTTACACTTAACAGATTTACCTGTGACGTCTGTGACAAGATGTTTTTGAACAAAGTAGATCTGTGCTACAAAAATCATTTGGACATGTGCATCCAGCCTCTGCAGCGTGTACCAGGGCCGTCAAAAAATATTCCCCGCAGAAATTAAATGTGTAGTGTTTTATTTTAGCCTTGCCTTCAATTATCCCATTCCCATAATAATATCTTTATTACGGTGGAATGAGGCTGTACGTCTCAGCTTGGCGTGATCCTGCGACTAAGGAGTACAATAGTTTTTTTTTTTTTCCGGCGAGCAACGAGGGAGATTCGTCCGGCAGTGTTACTACCGTTCTCAGTATCAGCGTTCGCGTGTAAAAGGGAACGGTTCTGGACCGTTCGCCCTCCTCAAAGTGTTACTGAAAACGCCTATAGTTAACATTGATTGAGGGTACTTCAAAATGTTGCAGGAGTTTTATAGAAGAGTAATTCTGACAGAAGAAGTAGCACTCACCTTTTTAAGGGAGCACAATCTCTTGGATACAGTTCAAGAAGCAGATCCATGCTATAAATGTGGTTCTGTTATGCAGGAAAAAAAGAAAAGCGTAACAGTGTTACGTTGCCCTCGAACGGGGTGTCAAACTACACGGTCTGTTCGTATAGGAAATGAATTTTTCCATTATACGGACATGAACAACAAATTGCACTGCAACCTGAGCCTGTGTGAAATATCAAAATTAATATTTCTCTTTGTATTATATATACCAATGTAACGATTCTCACAGGAAAATCTACCAGTACTTGTTACTTGTTACTTGTTACTTGGGGTGTTTGTTCAAGGCTCCGCTCCACTGCGAGGCAGCGCTCAGCAGAGCCTCCCTCGAAAGCAACTACCATCTACCATTGTCTTTGATTTCCATGCCGTTAAAATCATAAACTTCCTTGAACAAATATGTCTTCAATTTCATTTTGAAGATATTGATCCTGGCACAACCTTTAATATCACTTGGCAGTTTATTGTAAATCCTTGGTGCTCATCTTACAAATACTCGACATCCCATATCAAGGTTATTTCTTGGCTCATGTAGTCTGTATGGGTCTGCATCGTGTTTCTTGGTATGTGCACAAATGTATGACTGTCATGGGTCATTTCTCTAATTTTCGCAGTATCATATTCACTCAGCCATGTTTCAATCAAAGCAAGAATATCCAGATTCTCATCATTAATTATTAAAGTTCTGATTTCTATTGTCTTGTTTCCAACTGACTGGACATATTTTGATAAACCACATTTCAACATAGAGCTCACAGCATTAGTAGCCATGATTTGTAATATTTCTGATCCTGTCAATCTCACTTTCCAACACAACACAACAACTATTATTCGCCGAGTGGTCAGTATTCTGTTTCTTAAACCTCACACAGTGTATGCATTTCTTCTCTGTAGATGTGCAATCCTTGGACTTATGGTTGCCTGCACATTTAAAGCAAACGGGATGCTCGCCATTTTTCTTGGCATTGCAGTTTGCCTCAGTATGACCATACCTTTGACAATGGTAACAGATAAGTGCATGATACCTGTTGCGAACCTGGTAAACTCCCCATTCAAGCTTAATCCTGTCCTGATGCTGATGCAACAACTGTCTTATCATTGGATCACATTTCATGATGTAATGAACTGTGCCCCCTGCTGCTGGTTTGCAAAAAATATTCTCAATCTTTGACTTGATATCAGAAACTGCTTGAAGGTAATAATTTCTTGCAATAATTGTATCAATGACACCCTCCTTAGTCTCTTCCTTATGGACATTACATAGCATTATCTTGGGTTTAATTTTCTGAACAGATTTAGTTGTCAACTTTTCAACATTCTCCAGTTTCTGGGCTGCCTCATTTCTCAGACTCTCATCGGCAAAATTCATCACTATTTTTTTTTGCCATCATTAGCAAACTTTGTATCATTAATTTGCATTCCATCCAAAGCATGAGAAACTTCATTTTTCAGATTTGCTTCAGAATCCTGAGTTACCCCTACAACAAGCAGGTTCTTTTTCATCCTCCTCTTCCTCTTCACATCCTGCCAAGGTGTGGAATGTTCCGAGTCAGCAAAATTCAGCGACTCAGCAACTCCCGCCAAGCCTTCTGTTGCCTCATCGACCTTGATACTTATCTCTTCCATTCTTGCCATCTTATTATCAACTATTTCCATCATCTTGTCAGCTTTAGCAGTAATGCTCTTCAAATCAGACTTAAAATCCTCAACATCATTGATGAATTTCTTCAGAGACGACACCTCAATGAAGTAAACATCACACAGATACCTCACGTTGCGAATATTTTCAGATTTAATCCCTGCCAAATTCACACATTTCGTATGAGCCCATCGGTTACACAGACAACACTTAATGGACTTTGTTATGTCTCCAGAATCAGAGCTACACTTATAACAGGACGAAGGTAATAATACTGAAATGGCATATTTCTCCGCCATCTTGGAGTCTTCCAATCCTTTTCACTTATTTTCTATCTAGCGACAACACTTTCCATAAATGTTCCTGTTTTTTTTTTGCTCACTGAGAAGTCAGTGAAAGCCTTTTTTTTCATGCAATAATATGCGTGAAAAGCGGAGCACCACTACAGAACCAGCAAGTATATGTGCGCCCTTAGGTTTGTGTACTGTAACTGACTGGTTCAACATGTGCTGAGAGGTGTGTACCTACAGCCATAGTTTCTCATTAACGACGAGGAAAGATGATAGGAACAACAGATAACCCCATCCAAATTGATGAGGCAAGATTTGCTGGTCGACCGTCGACGAAAGTACAACCGAGGAAGGATGCTGAATGGAGAAAGCGCTCCTCTCTCCGAGGACAGTGACGCAGAACAAGAAAACAACAGAAACCAGAGGCCTTGGGTTTTTGGTTTTAAACAAGGCTTAGACTGTCGGTACTTTTGGATGAAACGGAGTGACCGCAACACTCTAATCCCTATTATTGAAAGGGAGTGTGCATATGGTTCGGTGATTCATTCAGACGAGTGGCATGCTTATAACAACCTAAATGCCATGGGGTACCATGCGAGGTGTTGATCGTCAGCTGTTCCAGTCTCATCTTGATCATTTTTGCTGGAAGGTGATGAGAAAAAATTCCGATGATCTATTTGTGTCATTCTTAGATGATGTACGAAGTGTGTATCGTTAGAATAAATGTATGGAAATGTATGATAACATGTTTACTTTTTATCTTTCTTCTTTATCTATTTAAGTCATTCCTAGGATATGTACAAATTAAGTGTTTATCGTTAAAATAAATGTATGGAAATGTGTGATATCCATGAGGGAGGGATAATGCAGCGGTAGACCTCACGCTACAGTGTTAACGGGAGGTAGATCTCACGCTATAGTGTGGTAGACCTCACGATAAGGACCTGTTCAGACGAGGCGTTTCCAATGCGCGTTAGCAAACGCAGCGTTAACAAAGTCAATGATAGTCTATGGAACCGTTCATACGTGACGCGGCGTTTTGACTGACGCCGTGTTAACTTCGGAGTTCCTTGCGCGCGTTTGGCGAGCGGGTCGAGATACATTGGGGCATTTGGGAGCGTTTACACAGCGGTAAACGCCGCGTTTTGAAAGCAGCACGCTCTCTAGTTGGCTGAGCTGCTACCAATGAGGAGAGAGAATGTGCGTTACTATGGCAACCCCTAGTATTTTCCACGTGGAGGAAGCTTTCAATCACGCGACACTCACACAGCTTGTTAGTTGAAGATATTTCCAAGCAGGTCATCAAATGATTTCACTGACATTCTAAAATATTTGAAAAACTTGGCTTCATGTTCTCTTAAACTCGGGTACAAGGTTGCAAACATGCCATGGGTGAGTCTGTCTTGTAAATGGATGAATCCAATGTCTTCTTTCTCGCCGCTTGCGCTACTTCAAACGGCGTTGCAAGACCCAAGCACATGCTGCCTCTTCCACATCCATCCTGGTTGGAACTGTCTGTTGCTCTCTGCATTGTTTGGCTCACACATATACGCGTGCACAAACACAAGCGTCGCGTTGACGCCGTGTTTGAAAACTCCTCGTGTGAACGGTAGTTTCCTAACGCCGCGTTTGCTGACGCGCGTTGGAAAACGCCTCGTCTGAATAGGTAGTCAAGTACCACCGATTTGTTTGTTTTTTATTAAAGGATTAAATAATCCTCAAATTAAGTCATCTCAAGGGAGCCCCCCTCCAATGAAGTAATTTGTCCTGCTGCTAGGCAACAAAGGCCATATAGCTTGTTTGTTTTTGAGTTAGCGGCGCGGGACGGGTGTTGCCGCATCCTCACCCTGGGACGGTAAGAGCCGCTGCGCCACAACACACAAGCATGAATAAGAGGGAGCAAGCTGAGAAGCAAACCGAGGAGGTCAACCCAGTGCCCTCCGTGGTCCCTTCTCTGGTCAGGGATCCAGAGGAGCCCGTGAAGAAGGTAAGGACGAGTGAGTGTATGTGTGATAACATTGTGTGGCCCCGGAAGGCGTGATGGCCCGAGCTGCAACGTATGGCCCACTTCTCACTGTAGTAAAACCAAAATGTACTGACCCACAAGGTGAGGCCGATAATCCCTACGACGTTGCCATATATCACTCATTACTTTAAAGAAAACAGAGTAACAGTTGTTACTTTAACGGTGAACCTTATGGGTCAGTACATTTTGGGGCACTCTCGTAAAGAAACCGTCCCGCCCGCTCGTCTCGATTTTCGGCTTCCTCTTCGCAGCTCCTCTACCCAGCTGATTTCACGTCACATATATGGAGAGAGAGAAAATGTGGAAACGAATAAGGGGATGAGAGAGACGGCAGTGAAGTTATTTCTCTCTCTCTCTCTCTCTCTCTCTCGTTGACCAATAGCGTGGCTCCATATTTGTGACGTCAAATCAGCTGGGTAGAGGAGCTGCGAAGGGGAAGCCGAGAATCAAGATGAGCGGGCAGGACAGTGTGGCACTCTCTCAAAGAAACCGTCCCTCACGCTCGCCTCCATTCCCGGCTCCCCCTTCGCAATTCCTCCACGCAGCTGATTTGACGTCACCTACATGGAGCCATGCTAGTGGTCAACGAGAATGAGAGAGAGAGAATATGGTAATGAATAAGAGGATAGGAGGAAATGGTAATATAACATTAGATATAAGGAAAATGGGTAACAAATAGGAGAAGAGAATAACAAATAAAGCAGAAATATGAATAAAACAGATGAAGGAAAATAAGGGAAAGCAGGATGAATGAGACTATGCCTAAGGGAGATAAAAGGAACAAAGGGATGATAAACGGAGGAAGCACTCTTATGTAGCAAGGCGGCAAGGTTTTTTCTTTTTCGTACATTTATACTGGCAACTTCAAAGGAATAAATGGAGGAAGTACTTTTACGTCATAAGATGGTCTCTCTCTCTCTCTCTCTCTCTCTCTCTCTCTCTCTCTCTCTCTCTCTCTCTCTCTCTCTCTCATTAATAGCGTGGCTCCATATATGTGACGTCACATCGGCTGTTTGGAAGTGTTGCGAAGGGGGGTGGCCGGCAATCAAGGCGAGCTCATGGGACGGCTTCTTTGTGAGAGTCCCAGTTTCTTTATAAGAGTGCCGACAAATTAACCTCATTAATCATAATATTCAAAAAGTAGATTACCAAGATGAGATGATAAAACAGATTTGAATGAAAGAACAGTCCGTCATACACACTATATACATGTAATTCTTTGGTTTTATTGCTGTTTTAACTAATGCACCATATGTAATAAGTACAGCCATTCGCAGGGTCAACATCTCTATGAAGTACAATCCTTCGTAAGGTCTACATCTCTAAGTTTTAAGTATTTGTGACCCCATTTTGCCCTGTGGAATATCAATAATAAGTTTATCTAATAGGTTTCTAGGATGGACGGTTAGGTTGAAAAATGTTAAGTAGGTTTAGTTGTCCCAAGCTTTTGACTGATTCTTTCGATCTTTTTTGGAGACTGCAGTTTCAGTAATTATTTTTTATTTTCCCCATGGCAGTTCTCCCTCTTATATGAAAAAAATATTGTGCTTAAATTATCTATTACTGCGTGATAACTAAAATCGCGATAGATAAAGTGAAGAACTTATGGAAATAATTTGAATTGACACTAGGGCTTCAAACCTGTCATTTTTTGTCACTTGCCCAGTTTTTATACCATATAATAGTACTAGTATAAAAATGAAGAAATGATACTCTTTAAAAAACTTACCTAATCAAGAATTATGATAACATAATAGAGCAATGATAATAACAATCATAATGATAACATGAATAAGATGCATCTTGCTTTTGCCTGACACTTACCATTTTTTCTATAGATGTTGGCTCAAAAGCCCTTGCTGCTGCTCTATTGCCATGTTCCTTGGCACAATCTATCACTTGTAGTTTGTTGGACATTGTGTAGCTCATTTTTTTTCTACCTGCTGCCGTAATGGTGATGGTGTTGATGTGTTTTTTTATGATCATGAACTTACTGTAACTCCTCACTGTTAGATGGCATTGAGTCAGTGGCAATCAGCTGATATTTATAAACATGCATCACAGCTTCACAGGTTAGATTACTTTAGATTTAATTTTACAATATTTAAAACTAACGTCACCATGGCATTCAGTGGTACCCATGGTACCAGCCATGTGTCAGTTCACTGCTAGTTCTTATGCAGTCAACACCTTGGCCCCTCCACCTTCCTTGTTTGATTGTTTTCATTACGAGCGGCCCCTGTCTACTTACCATCAATTCCTGTGGTGGTTTCTACAATTTGGTGTCCTCCATGTGCTGTCTTTGGTGTTCTTGACTGTCACCCTCAAGGAGCTGACTGCTGTCTACAGTGTTCTAACTGTCATCTCTAAGAAGTTAACTGCTGTTTGCTGGTTACTGACCATCACCTCCAAGGAGTTGACTGCTGTCTACAGTTCTGACTGTCACCTCTAAGGAGCTAACTGCTGTTTGCTGGATACCGATTGTCACCTCCAGGGAGTTGAGTGCTGTTTACTGTCTTTATGGTGTTGACTACTGGCTGCTGCCTTTTTGTTTGTCTTCTCTAAGGAGTGGACAGCTGCCTGTCTCCCTCCACCATGTCAGGTTGGGACTATTTCTCTTGATACTCCTAGATGTCTAACTTCATTGTCCACTTCCTCTTCGAGCAAGGAACGGCCCTGGAATGAAGACGACAACCATGAAGCTGATGTAAGAAGTGACGACAGACAGGCTAGCAGCAGTGTGCAACAGGTGGTGCGATGCACTTCACTGCCTTCAGTTGCCAGGCAGAGTAATATCAACAGTGGAACAGCTGATCGGCCTGCCATGGCCATGGTCAAACCACTTGATCGCCTTAGTGGTATTGTGAGTAATTTAATTGCCGCACTTGAGGACCTGGATGCTAGTTTACCCCAGGGAAATGATTCAGAGTTTAATGTGTTTTATGACTTGTCCACCTCAGAGGCAGAGGAGGTACCCACTCATGAGTGTTTTGGATCCCTTAGAGCAGTGGCTTCCAAACTTTTTCAGCTTGTTACCCAATTTAACATGCCTCACTGCATATTACCCCTTTCACAAAATGATGTTGACATTGACATATATGGTTAAAATAAAACATTAGATATATTTTATTTTATTTATTGTACAGTGGAGACTCAATACTCGAACATAATTCATTCCAAATGGCTGTTCGAGTATTAAAGAGTTCGACTATTGATACCTATAAATTCATTCTAATCTTAGCAAAACCTCAAGTTTAAAAAAATTTCAATGGATTTTCCTACAATTTTGATTTTCACATACCTTAAATGAAGGCTGGGGATGGATAACTTAGAAGAGGAGGTAAAAAGGGTGGGGAGGAGGAGGGAGGTTGTCGGAGGATGAGTCATCATTCATGAAAACATCTTTGTAACTTTTCTCCTGGTGTGATTCCTGTGAACCCACTAGTGGAAGGCTGTGGCTCACTAACACTTGCACTCTCACCAGATTTCTTATAGGACCACTGGTGGACCTACTTTATTTTTCGATATTCAGTGTGTCTATACTGTGCTATAATTTTTCTTTCCTAAATTTTTTTGTATATTATTATCTCTTTGGTTTGCATATTTAGAAAATGATATTTTTATCTCTTTGGTTTGCGTATTTAGAAAATGAATGCTACACAGTTTTATTTATGGGCAACTTAGTTCAACAGAAGAGAGAGAAGATGAAATAAGATAATAAAGATGATGTCAGAAAAATTATGACATTATGAAAAGATCAATAAAGAAAACTATTGATGCTTATCAAGGAAAGTTCAATTGTGATGTCTCAGTTTAAATTATTTGTTATAGAAAGTATTAGGTTCTTCTGAAGGAAAAATGCAAGATAATACAGTGGTACCTTGAGAAATGAGTTTAATTCGTTCCATGATGGAGCTTCTATCTCAAAAAGCTTGTACCTGAAAACAATTTTTCTCATTGAAATGCCATTAATTCCATCTAGCCTCTCCAAAAAGAGCACCCCTATTTTTTTATTCACATATTTTTTATGTAAGAATAAGGTATTTATAAATAATAATTATTGCACAGAAACATAATAAAACATAACAAAAGATAATATATTTAGATGAACTACTCTTTTAAAGTATGTTTACTTCAGAGGGTGCATTCCACAGAATGTTACCCTACCACATTCCCAACCCTCACTTGGGACTGTCAATCAGCTGCAGTGTACAAACATAGCCACCCACAGAAGACTGACTGCTCCAATATTCACAGAAGTGCTCAATGATGATCCTGTAAACATTATTCATTCAATAAATTAAGTTTTAAGTAGGAAAGAGAGAGAGAGAGAGAGAGTGAGTGTAGAGGTTTGTTTACATTTCCACCCCTCTTTGTGATAAGTGTTGAAGGAGGAGGTTGGCAGAGATAGATGAAATTTGTTTTGCTTTTTTCAGTAACATACGCAAGTATACTTTATCAAAGCATGAAAATATATGAAATAACAGCAAAAGTGGTAAAATTCTAGTTTCTGCCCATACTCCCCCTTCCATCCCCCAACAAGCTTGGGGACAGGTGGGAATGCGGGGTTTTGGGTGGGGTACATGAAATGCGTCAGAAATGCGTATTTTTTGCGTAAAATGGAAAAATTCCCATTAAAAAGTCTACGGAATTTTCATTACAAGTTTCCTAATTTTACTAATTTCGGTAATTCGATAAATCTATAGAACAGCAACTCCTTACATATTCTTTTCTATTACCCCCCTTCCCCCCAACAAGCTTGGGGGCATGTGGGGAATTGGGGGTTTTGGGGGGGGAGCCAAAAGAGGCGAGATATGGCGATCCAAAAAAATCCAAGGACAAAAACCTAACCTAACTGGGGGGCTGTGCCCCCCTGGACCCCCACCTACAACAGTAACCTAACCCTAACGTAACCTAACCTAGCCGGGGGGGGCTGCGCCCTCCCGGACTCCCCCCCCTGCAACACTAACCTAACCCTAACATAAACCTAACCTAACGTAACCAAACCTAACCAGGGGGGTGCACCCCCCCGGACTCCACCCTGTAAGCATACCCATATAAAGCTCAAATTTTGTAATATTGTAAAAATCTGTGGTTAGCATTACTCACTAAACCTAGCAATGAACCAAAATCCATGCTAGAATTCTGTACGTACTTGCATTGTGTAACAAAATGAATGATAAAAAAACAAAACAACACTACTATTATTTTTGAGATTCCAAAGGATAACTATTATGGATCGCTACATACTTATTGTTGCACCTCTCGCTGCATTGTACACACTGGCTCAGGCGTTGCCAGGCTGCTCTACGCTGAACGGCCACTGTATGACACATAACATTTGCATTGCATTTTTCTGCATTCAGTGTTTATTCATCATACCTATCACAAATATGTACAGATAAAATCATCGTACATGTTAGAATAAAAAATAAATAAATGTTAGGATTAGGCGTATCAGTGGTGGTCTCTGTAACGGGGTCCACACTTGTGGCGGAGCTGACTGGTGAGCTGCATTGTCTACCGGAGATCCTGTCAAAGTTAGCACAAGGCGTTAACTGACCATTGATAATGTAAGAGAGTGTTTGCGGGCATTGTATGAAAGAAAATGACATGTTTACTGTACTTGATGACAAACTAATCAAATCTGGCGGCACGTTCATTAAGAAAATGCCGAGTACACTATTGTGGACACCCGCGCTACGAGCCCACGCTCTGGCCGTCCACTATTGTGGACACCCACGTTACGAGCCCGCGCTCTGGCCGTCCACTATTGTGGACACCCACGTTATGAGCCCGCGCTCTGGCCGTCCACTATTGTGCACACCCGCGCTTTAAGGGTTAATACCCAATCCTCAAGGTTCGACCGACTGACTCGCCAATTTGACATTCATATCTCGCGTGCCACCCACCCGGTTAATTCCGCCGCCAGCCCGCTGGGCAGAAGTGTAAACCAACGCTACCCTGTGCTAAGGATGCCACTCAAAGGGGAAATCCCCTACAGTAGGTGATTTTAGCGTAATGTAGGGGGTAGGGGATGCCTACAGGGAAAATAGCAATTTGCAAGGGAAACTAGAGAGTTTATTGACAATATGTAGGGGAATTTTTTTTTTTTAATTTCAAACACTAAATATTTGTCTGGACACCCATTACAGTTTATGAAATATGGATTTTATATGTAGAGGTAACCCCCGCTTAACAAAGGGGTTATGTTTCTAAAAAAAACCTTCGTTAAGCAAAACTTCGTTAAGTGAACCAATTATAATAAGTTTAACCCCTGACTTGAACTTCCATTGAGAGTAAACAAAGCAAGAGTGATTCATAGTACAGTGAAATGTTTAATGAAAGTAGAAATTATGAAGTTAAACATTTAGGCAGTTTAATTTAAGTCATTATAATGTACACTAATGTATGTATGTACATAGCTTTATAATGTTGATGATCTTAAATTTATGAGGGGAGGGAGAGTGAAACGGGAAAGACACTAACTGGCAACTTGTGGAATGTAAACAAAGCGCACATCATTATATCACATACAAAACTTATGTACCACATTTCCACAAGGTTTTCCATTGTATCCATTGTAGAGTCACGAGAGTTCAGGTGGTTCTTTTAGCTTTCAAGGAAGATACGGTCTCAACAGCCTTCTTAATAGAGTGCTGACATGAAAATAGTAGAGACAGTAGATGGAGTCAAGATGGTGGCAAGCAATGCTATTAATTTTCTCGCCTCTTTCATGCCTGCAAATAATATCCAACTTCACTTTGAGAGTAAGAGACTTCCTGGTCTTCTTAGCAATGCTAGGCCTCATTGTAGGCCGTTTTGGTGGTAAGTTGAGCGAGGGAAGACGAGCTGCTGCTGATGCTGTTATTGTTTTGAACAGGGGGAGTGAGTGGTGCGCGTGTTGTCCACAAGAGGCGCTGGTGTATTCAAAAGCCTGTCGGCATGTGTGATACGGCAGGGCTTTCAAACTTAAAAAAATTTACCTGGATAAAACCTCATTAAAGCAAGTTTAGAGTTCGTCAAACGAGCAGATGGTAGTAAAATGAAACCTTCGTTGTAAGGAAATTTTGTTGTGTGAACCTTTGTTTTAAGAAGGGTTGTTTGTATATATATATATATATATATATATATATATATATATATATATATATATATATATATATATATATTGTGATGGGCACTGTCGTAATCCCCTTTAATTTATTATTTCATTATATGTGAAGCCTATGGCCACCCATCGCGGGCCCCTCGGGCTGTTATGCTGAGCAGACGACCCGCCACCCTCCTCTTTGTTTCCACCATTTTGTGTGCCTGTGAGCTTCACAGTCAGTAACCAGCTAGCCTTCAGCGGAGATAGATACGCACTCTCGTCAGTCTGGCACAGTGTTAGGGAGATTCGTGTTGCTGGGCTTCGCTTGTTACTCGCTAGTCATTGGTCTGGGAGTTGTGCCCTCCTGTTGAGTAGCTGGCTTGTTACTCGGTAGACCGTGGCTGTGTAGGACAAAGGGCTTGTTGTCCTGAGGAAAGTGTAGCCGGTTGAGGCTGCATTTTCTGTTGTGCGTTCGTCCACTCGGGTGTGGCGACACGGAGAGACACGCTTTGTCTCGTCCTGTTTGTTTTGTTGGTGGCCGTGGTCACCAGTGGGGTTTGGTGGGCGGCTGTGTGCCCCCACCATCTTTTGTATAGTTTCAGTAGTATACTGTATTGTAGTGGTAGTAGCCATGCACACTAATTGAATGCTGAGAGGCTTCATGTCGGCCAGTGGTGCGTAGTTGTCGTCCGCCAGATTTGTCTGCGACGAGTATTTGGACTCGTGTATAGCTGGTGTCACCTGTGGGTGGTGTCTGGGCTTATGTGTACATCACCGGATGTGCTGTACACATCATATATTGCAGTAGTAGTAGGCCAGGGATGTCAGTCTGACAGGTGTTAGGAAGCACCTGTTGTAGTAGGATAGTATAGTAATATATATACTGCACGTTTTGTCCCAGTCTGTGAACCCTCACAGCCTGGGTGCACAAGGCATGTGGAGAGGCATTAATACTTCATAGAGAAGTGGGTGGAATTGTCCTTGTGGGCGGTTTCTCTAGGGGGTGTTAAGGCCTCGCCCTGTTACACATAACCTCTGCCATTTATAAATTCTACTTGGTTGGGTACAGGAGGAGAAGGAGTTGCTGAGGAGATTCCCTTACAGTGGGGGAAATTATACACTGTTGGCGACCTTGAAAGAACCTGAGGGTTACGGCAGCTGTGAGTTATAGTAGTGGGGACTCTGTGGAGTTTTTATAATCCCCACTGTACTGACCGTAATAAAGTTGGCGATTTTGCCAGAATAACAGTCTAGTGAGCTGTAGCAGTTAACCGCAGCGTTACGTGAACCCGTAACAGTGGCGACCTCGCCAGGATAAACCAAGTGCTTTATAGTGTGTAGTGTTATTGTGTGGGGTATTATTACTTATATTATTTTATTGTTTGTGAGAACGAGTCCCTGTGAGCACCATGGAGAGAGTTACTGGTCTTTTCACCCCACCAGTGGAGGGTGAGGATGCGAGTGTGAGCTGGCGAGACTCACCACGTGGGTATGATGAGTCGGTGGCCACGCGTGGGGTCAGTGAGGACGCATTTACTACGTGTCATGATAACGCACGTGGCGGTCCCAGTGAAGGTGATGTGGGATATATTAGCCCTGGCAGAAGTATCGGAAGCAGGGAAGGCTCCCGACGATCTAATCCAGCAAGCAGTATTGTTGATAGTGTCCAGTCAGCTGCCAGACTGGAGGAACTGCGATTGAAGCTGGAAATGAAGAAAATGGAGATAGAAGCAGAAGAGTGGCGAGAGTTAATAAGACTAGCTGCTGAGGAGAGGGCTAGAGAAGCGGAAGAAAGACGAGAACTTCAGAGACTAGCAGCAGAGTAAGAGGCTAGAGAGGTGGAAGAGAGGGCTAGAGAAGCGGAAGAGAGACGAGAGTTAAACAGACTAGCAGCAGAGAAGGAGGCTAGAGAGATGGAGAGAGAAAGGGCAGATAAAGATAGAGAGTTGGAGTGGGAGAGAACTCGCCATGCAGTAAGTACGCTTGGAGTTGTTGGTAGTGTAGGAGGAGGAGGAGAACAGAGTGTAGAGTGTACTTTAGTTCAAAGTCTCCAGCTAGTCCCCGAATTTGATGAGTCTAAGGTGGCTGAATGGTTTGTCCGCTTCGAGAGGAAAGCCAAGGAGTTTGCTTGGTCTCGAGAGAGATGGGTAGGCTTGGTCGCGAATAAACTCAAGGGAAAAGCCTTGAAGTTTATGATAAAATGTCAGCTGATGATCTGGATGATTATGAGGAGTTTAAGGCTGACATTTTGCGGGCATATGAGCTGCGACCAGAAGCCTATCGCTTGCAATTCAGAGGAAAGAGGAAGCGAGCAAGTGACTCCTACCTCGAGTGTGCTCGTTCACTGGAGCAAGTGTTTGAGAGATGGGTTGCTAGCGAGGGTGTTGACTCTCTCGAGGCTTTGAAGGAGTTAGTAGTTATGGAGCAGTTCATTGATATTGCTGATAAGGAGCTGGTACCTCTGTTGAGGGAGAAGAGGTTTAGGACTTTGAAGGAGGCTGCTACATGGGCTGATGATTATGTGTTGGCCCACCGTCCTGTGCAGCAGCCTGGGAGTTGGAGTCGTAAGGAAGGTGGTCCTAAGGGAGGCCCAGGGAGTGGTGGCAATTCTTCCTCGGGCTCTCCAGGCCACTTTAGGCGATATACTGGATTCGACAGTAAAATGGGTTTTGGAAAGCCCCAGGCCCCCACCCCTCCTTTTTCTGCGAAGGAT
Source organism: Portunus trituberculatus (assembly GCF_017591435.1). NCBI lineage: Eukaryota > Metazoa > Arthropoda > Malacostraca > Decapoda > Portunidae > Portunus > Portunus trituberculatus. The sequence goes on from NC_059276.1 coordinate 78,924, forward strand.
GGGACGGCAGGGAAGGCGGCCCCTAGAACGCCCAAGTATGATTACCAACCTACGTGCTATCACTGCCGAGGAAAAGGGCATATTAAATTCAATTGCCCAAAATTAGTAACAGCTGAAACTCCAAAGTCCTCGCAGAAACCAGTTGCCTTGTTGGTGTGGCCAGATAAAGTTTGTGGTGATGAGTTGACTGCTCCTTCAGGCTTTAGAAGTGAGAAGGCACGGCGTGTGCCTGAGTTGTGTTTGGAGGAGGGAGAGCAGGTTGGCCCGCCTGTCCCTCCCCCTGTTGCCTCGCCCGCTGTTGTTAAGGATAGTGAGCTTGACTGGTGCCGTCCTTTCCTGTGTGGAGGCACGGTTGAGATTGATGGCACAAAGTATCCCGTCACTGTACTGCGTGATACAGGAGCACAGCAGTCAGTGTGCCGAAATGTCACTGGGAAGAAGGTGACATCTAGTAAGGCAGTGTTGTGTCGTGGACTTAACACTGTGGAGGAGTTCGTGACGGCTGAGGTGACGCTGTCATGTCCTCTTGTCACTGCTACGGCGCAGGTAGCAGTGGCAGACGAACTGCCAGTCGCAGGAGTGGACTTCCTGCTTGGGAATGATTTGGCTGGTGGTCGTGTATGGATCCCAACCTCTGAGGAGGATGAGGTTGCTGAAGAGTCTGGGCCAGTGGTGCAAGACTCTGTAAATGTTGTTACCGCTCTCAGGCCCGCCGGGCTGAGAGAGCCTGTTACTACCCAGGAGGCTGCTAGCAGACCGGTGGGATTGACTCCAGATGGGAGTAGCAGTGCTGATGTGGTGGAGTCAGTGTTGGGCTCACCATTGAGTTCTGGTGTAGAGGCTGACGGTGATGGTGTGGAATCACTCGTTAATGCACCGGACTCGGCTTTGGGAGTTGTTGCTGAGAGTGAGGACGAAGTGTTGGGTGTAGCTGAGTTGTTTGATGGTTATCCTCACTTTGCAGAGCACTCCGGAGGGAGCACTCGTGCTGAGTTTCTTCCTGGTGTGGAGGCTGGGGGCTCTGATGTTCAGCACAGGCCCCAGCATGATAAGTCAGGCAGTTTGTTGGAAGTTGGCGCCCAGGGTGGGAGACTTCCAGTTCTGCGGGGAGTTGGAGTTTCTCCCCTGTAGAGCATCGTGGAGGCAGGGAGCGAGCTGTTCCCTTGCCTGGTGACTGCCTGGCTAGTGGTGATGATCCTTCTGAGGACTCACCGGATCACATGGCAGAGCGGAGCAGCCTGGGCCAGCTCTCCGTCCTCGATGCCGTGTGGGACGTAGGGTTGCAGCGTTGCCTCAACCCCATGACCCTATAGTCCCCTTTCTCTTACCCAGCTAGAGCCTGCAGAGCTCATTCGTAGGCAGCAGGAGGACCCGGCGTTGGCCTCCTTCTTTGCTCGAGTGGGTGAGGGAAGTGAGGAGTTGGAGGGCAGGGAGGAGTTTGTTTTGCATCAAGGGGTGTTGTGTCGTAGATGGCAGGAGAGTGACGGTGGTGAGTTATTGCAAGTAGTGTGCCGCAGAAGCTGCGTGAGGCACTTGTGCTGTTGGCACATGAGGGGCCCATGGCTGGACACCTGGGCATCCGAAAGACCGTCGCTCGCCTGCGTCGCAATTTTGGTGGCCCAGCATGTCTGGAGAAGTAGCCACGATTCTTAAGTGCTGCCACACTTGTCAAGTGGTGGGCAAGCCTAATCAGACACCCCTGTGGCGCCACTCCACCCCATCCCTGCTGTTGATCCTCCCTTCACGAGGGTTTTGATTGATATAGTAGGTCCTCTGCCTACTACCAGGGCTGGTCACAAGTATTTGTTGACCATAATGGATGTTACCACGCGGTACCCTGAAGCAATTCCCTGAGAAGCACTCACTCTAAGGTGGTGCTGAAGGCTTGTTAACCTTCTTTACACACTTTGGATTGCCAGCAGAGCTGCAGTCCGATCAGGGGACCAACTTTACTTCAAAGTTGTTTAAGGATACGATGACTGCGTGGGGATCAAGCATATTGTGTCCAGTGCTTATCATCCACAGTCTCAGGGAGCCCTGAGAGACATCATCAAACTCTCAAAACCATGCTCAAGAGTTTCTGCATGGAGAGAGATAAGGATTGGGACGAGGGTGTCCCCTTTGTCTTATTTGCGGTGAGAGAAGCGCCCACTGAGTCCTTGGGTTTCTCACCCAATCAGCTAGTGTTTGGACACCGAGTGCGTGGACCGCTCGACGTAGTTCGGGAGGCTTGGTGTCAGCCATCGCCTGAGCGCCCTGTCTCACTGCTTAAGAGCCTCATGAGCAGTCGAGAAAGATTAGCCAAGGCATTAGAGGTGGCGCAGGCCCACCTGTGTAAGGCCCAGCAGAGTATGAAGGGGTATTATGACCGAAGGGCCGAGTATCGGAGTTTTGCTCCTGGAGATGAAGTGCTTGTGCTGTTACCTCTTGAGGGCCAGCCGCTTGCTGCCCGCTATAGTGGCCCCTATATTATAGAGAAGAAGGTAGGTGACCTCGACTACCTGGTGGTCACTCCTGACCAGCGCAAGAGGGCTCAGCTGTGTCACGTTAACATGCTGAAGCCCTATTTTCGTTCTACTAGCCAGAAGGGCTCTTTTAGTTCTGCTGTGCAAGAGGCATCTTCAGTTTTATTTTTCTGCCGGGAGGGAAAGGCTCCAGAAGTTATTGGGCCTGAACCTGTTGTTCCTACAGGGCAGTGGGAACGGAATAGCCTCCATCTCTTGAAAGAGAAGGTTGTACATTTAGGGGATCAGCAATATGAGTTGCTTCGGCGGCTGAGGAAGTACTCCTCTTTGTTTAGCAGTGTCCCGGGCAGGACCCAGTTGATACCACACGATATTGATGTTGGGGACGCAGAGCCTGTCAAACTGCCCCCCTATCGAGTAAATCCTATGAAACAAGCACTGGTGGAGAAGGAGTTGGAGTACATGCTTGAGCATGGGCTCATTACTCGGACTTACAGTCAATGATTTCCCCAGTCACCCTGCAGCCTAAGCCTGATGGCAAGGTCAGGTTTTGTATTGACTTCAGGTGGGTTAATGTTCTAACAAAAGTAGACACTTATCCCTCTTTAATTTATTATTTTATTATATGCCTATAGTATGGCGGCCCCAAGCGCTGTGCGGCCGACCACCCTCTCTTTGTTTCCACCATCTTGTTGTGCCTGCGAGCATCGCCTCATTACCAGGGTAGTCTTCAGCTGAGGTGGACGCGGACGCTCGTCGGTCTGGCACAGGGTAAAGAGAGCGACGTGTTGCTGGACTTTTCTAGGTGCTCGCTGGTCATTGGTCTGGGAGTTGTGCCCTCCCTTGAGTAGCTGGCTTGTTACTCGGTAGACCGTGGCTGTGTAGGACAACGGGCTTGTTGTCCTGAGGAAAGTGTAGCCGGTTGGGGGCTACATTTCCTGTCGTGCGTTCGTCCACTCGGGTGTGGCGACGTGGAGGGATGCGTTATTGTTTCGTCCCGTTGTTGCTGTTGGTGGCTGTAGTCACCAGTGTGTTTTGGTGGGCGGCTGTGTGCCCCCATCGTCTGTGACGAGTATCTGGACTCCGTGTGTGGCTGTTGTCACGCGTAGGTGGTGTCTGGGCTTGTGTGTACACCACCGGATGTGCTGTACACCTCATATATTGTAGTAGTCGTAGGCTAGGGGTGTCAGTCTGACAGGTGTTAGGAAGCACTTGTCGTAGTGAGATAGTATAGTAATATACCGCGCGTGTTGTCCCGGTCTGTGAGTTATCACAGTCTGTGGACAAGGCGTGTGGAGAGGCATTAATACTTCATAGAGAAGTGGGTAGAATTGTCCTTGTGGGCGGTTTCTCTAGGGGGTATTAATGTCTCGCCCTGTTACACATAGCATCTACCATTTATAAATTCTACTTGGTTGGGTACAGGAGGAGTTGCTGAGGAGATTCCCTTACAGTGGGGGAAGTTATACACTGTTGGCGACCTTGAAAGAACCTGAGGGTTACGGCTGCTGTGATTTATAGTAGTGGGAACTCTGTGGAGTGTTATGTTCCCCACTGCACTGACCGTAACAAAGCTGGCGATTTTGCCAGGATAACACTCTAGTGAGCTGTAGCAGTTAACCGCAGCCGTGGCTTACGTAACAACATATAGTAAGATATCCACTATACTGTGTTCACTTAAGTCTGAGCCAAACTGACAACATAAACTTAAGTGTGTAAGCAAGCAGAGCGTAAACTGAAAGAAAGCAATGTGAGATGAACACGAAATGATGTTAAAGAAATCTTGAAAGCCATAAAAGTAACCAATCAACACTCAGTTTACAGATATGTTTAGGTTTATGTAGTTAATTAGGCTCAGACTTAAGTGAACAGGGTATAGTAGGTTAATGGTTAATGTGGGATTGTTTAGCTTGAGAACGACTTGGGAAGGGAAGGGGTTGCTAACCCACACACAGTATAGCATAATTAATGTGTTATTACTGTTACGTTCACCGGTTAAACTGGTAAGATTGGCATCGGGGAGCCGGTGAACAATAACAATAAAAAAAAAACACTGCAGGTTCAACTGGTGAGGAAATGCAAAAGGGGGTCACTTTAAAAAAACTATTTTAATAACCCATAATGAAATTGACACTCATAGATATAACATGAAACATGAAACACAGATATATAAAATGAAACACAGGAAAATGACATACACATATACATATAACACAGTAATAAATACAACACTAAAGAACCCAACTTAATACCTAACAATAATCCTAATCCTATATGGAGGCAATGTGGAAAACACGGACGAGGGGAAGTGATACTTATGCAGTGTCGCAGTGGTGAAGTGCTGGGTGATGGTTGATCCCACGGTAGACCCAAGAGGCGTTGTGTTCACTGGTTGAGGCTTGGATCTCAACTTGCTTTTCAGAAAACCAAGAGCTGGCTCAACACTTCCGGTCGAGTCGAAAGGGGCCGCGTGAATCCAACTTCGGGACAGTAGCGGGGCTTCATGAAACGGTGACGTGGAGGGTTCATGAGACGGTGACGTGGAAGGTTCACGAGACGGTGACGTGGAAGGGGAGGCGGAGAGGTGGCGAACGAGGTAACAAGCGGAGGAGGTGATGGTAGTAACTCCGTAATGGGCTCATGAAGGAGGTGAGACGGGAGATCTTGATAAGGCGTCGGCGATGATGTTGTCCATCCCTTGATATGGTGGACTTCCAAGTTGAAGGCTTGAGTTAACAAGGCCCACCTAAGAATGTGTTGGTTTCGGTTCTTCATGTCGTGAAGGAAGGCCAGAGGATTGTGATCGGTGAAGACCTTCGTAGTTTGAGGACCAGGATGAAGATAGCACTCAAAACGTTGGAGCGCCAGGACGAGTGCCAGAGCCTCCTTCTCGATGGTGGAGTAGTTGAGTTGATGTTTTTTCAGCTTGGCGGAGTGATAGGCGATGGGATGGAGGATGCCGCTTGTAGGGTCCGTTTGTAGTAGGACAGCACCCACTCCAACTCCACTCACGTCCACTTGTAGATGGAAGGGGCGGGAGTGATCCGGCGTCCAGACCACTGGTTCCGAGGAGAGAAACGCCTTGAGATGTTGGAAGGCTTGGTCACAGGTCGGGGTCCAGTGGAAGGGGACGGAAGTGCTGATAAGGTCCGTCAGGGGGGCGGCCAGGGTGGAGAAGTTCCTACAGAATCTTCTGTAGAAACCAGCCATCCCCAAGAACCTCATGAGAGCTTTCCTGGTGGTAGGGACAGGAAGCCAAGGATGGCCTCCACGTTAGCTCTCTTGGGGCGAACCTTGCCGTTCCCCACCACATGTCCCAGGTAGACCACCGTAGACTTCCCGAAGGTGGACTTGGCCAGGTTGATTGTAAGCCCGGCTTCCTGCAACCGACCCATCAGCCTCCGAAGACGGGTCAGATGTGTCGCCCAGTCGTCCGCAGTCACCACCAGGTCGTCCAGATATGCAGATGTTCCCTCCAAGTCCTGAGTGATGTAATTTATAGCCCTCTGGAAGGTGGCGGGAGCATTAGACAAGCCAAAGGGCATCACTGTGTACTGGTATAGTCCGAAGGGGGTGATGAAGGCGGATATTATTTGGGCCTCGTCCGAGAGGGAATCTGGTAGTAACCTTTAAGTAAGTCTATAGTGGTTACAAATTTGGCTACTCCTATACTATCTATAAGGTCCTCTATCAAGGGCAATGGGTATGAGTCTGGCACCGTCATTTCATTTAATTTCCTGTAGTCGGTGCAAAATCGACTACTACCATCTGGCTTAGATGTTAACAGGCAGGAGAAGCCCAGGAGATATACTAGGTTCTGCAAGGTGATGACAGAGCAGATAGTCTACCTCTTTTTTCATCAAGTCTCTTTTAATGGGTGAAATGCGATAGGCTGGTTATCTTATAGGCTTGATGTCATTAGATATTAATGTTATGTCATGTTGGATAGTATTACAAACTCCTGGAAGGTCACCTGTGATTTCAGAAAAGTCTAGCAATAACTTTTTAAGATCAGACTGTTGTGAAGGTGTTAAGGAAAGAAACACCTCATCAAGGTTGGACATGATTTGGCTGTTTGAGGGGCGTCCTTTAGGTGACGAGAAGAGGAATTCGATGTCGGACTCTTCCTCGGGGGGCACAGGACCAGACTCCTTCCCTACCAGACATACAGGTACAGTGCGAGACAAGTCGTCCTCTGGTTCTCTGGTGTGGTAAGGTTTCATTAGATTAATATGAACTAGTTGGGAATCCTTACGACGGTCAGGAGTGTGGGCCACATAATTTAATGGACTTAGTTTTTGAGCCACAACATAAGGTCCCATGAACTTACTGTGAAGAGCATTGCCTGGAGTGGGAGAAAAAGTAAAACCTTGTCTCCTGGTTTGAAACTTCTCATGACAGATTTGGGAAGAGAATTCTGTTGCATTTTAGTTTGAGATTTGAGGAAGTTTGATTTAGCAAAAGATCTGACTTCACTGATTTTATTCTTAAGGTTACTGATGTAGTCGGACACACTGGGGCTTGAAGGAGTATTTTGAGTAAACCATTGATCCTTTAATATTTTGAGAGGCCCCATGATCTGTCTACCATAGAGTAATTCAAAAGGGAGTAACCTAAAGAATCTTGAGGAGATTCTCTTAAAGCGAAGAGAAGGAAAGAAATACTTTCATCCCAGTCTCCTTGATGCTCCAAGCAATACTTCTTCATCATGGATTTTAATGTTTGGTGAAACCGCTCCAGACAGCCTTGGGATTGGGGTGGTAAGCCGAGGAGGTAACATGGTCGATGTTTAGCTCATTCTCTATCTGTTGGAAAAAATGGCTAGTGAAATTGCTACCCTTGTCAGACTGAATTTGTTTTGGAATTCCTACCGAGGTGAAAAATGTATTAGATGTTTTACAATGGTCTTTGATGTGATGTTCTTAAGAGGGAATGCTTCAGGGTACCTGGTAGTGGGATCCATGAGGGTTAACAAATACTGATTCCCTCGTTTGGTTTTGGGTAAGGGCCCTACGCAGTCTAGAATGATTTTTCGAAGGGCTCCGTCTGAACTGGAATAGGCGTCAGAGGAGCTGGCACAAGGCGTTCGTTAGGCTTACCCACAATTTGACATATGTGACATGTTTTTACATAGTGTGACACATCCTTTTTCATTCCTGGCCAAAAAAATGTTGAAGAGCCTTCTTGTAGGTTTTTGGATGCCTAGATGACCTGACAATCCATCATGAGCTAGTTCTATAATGGCTGGTCTTACAGACAAGGGATGACAACTTGATGTGTTTCTGACCAGGTGTCTAGTTGTTTCAGTTCAGGAGGTCTGTAGGCACGCATCAGGACTCCTTCCTGATAATAAAAACAAGGCAATTTAGACATATCCTTTGTCTCACTGGCAACATGTCTGATCTTAGCCAAAGTGAGATCCTGTTCCTGAGCATTAATCAAATTCTCCTTTGAAATGATGTTATTGTACAAGTTGTCAGTACAGGCAATCATTGGTGGAGGAGGTGGTGAAAGGGCAGGGGACTTGGACTGAGACCTGGTGTCTTAGTGGGACTTTCTGTTAAGGGAGAATCAAGAACAATTAAGTTTGGAACAGCCAAGTTACCCGCAAGATCATTGCCCAGTACAAGATGTACCCCCGGTACTGGCAGTTCACCAGGTTTAATGGCTACCTCAACCTCTCCTGAAATGAACGGGCACTGTTAGCTAATATTAGCCAAGGGATAAGAGAGCTGTGATTCGAGACCTGTAAGGATCACCTCCCCACTGAAAGTCTGTTTGATGTTAGGGATGACATCTTCTCTTAAGATGGATTGGGCAGCACCTGTATCACGCAGAACCTTGACATTTATTGCCTTGTTTTTACCATCAGTCAGGGACACTTTACCTTGATACATGTACGAGTCATAAAGTTCTAGAGGAGAGTTGACAGGGTTAGCTAGGGCCACTGGTTTCTTGTTCTTAAATGTGTTAGGTTTAGGGGCCATAAAAGAAAGTTGACGTTGAGAGGCCTTGCAATTTGGGTGTCTACATTTTTGGATCGTGTGACCTGGCTTCTTACAGTATGTACACCAGGGGGAATTATATGCATTTGGCGAGAATCCGGTCGGCTTACCACCGCGCCCCAAAACCTTCCCCAAAGGAGGACCTAACATTAGATAGTGAACCACGACCTCTATTACCCAGGGATCCCATCAACAAAGCAAACGCATCAGCCACTTTAGCGGCAGACATAAGATCACTCTCTCCCGTTCTTCCACATGCCTCAGAATATTAAAGGGTAACTTGTTCTTCCATTCTTCCAGGACCATTAGATTGAGCAACTCCGAAAAGGTGGTAATGTTAAGGGCGGCTAACCATTTCTTAAATTGTCTTAGTTTCTCACTAGCAAATTCAACATAGGTGTGAGACTCTGGTTTCACATACTTTCGAAACTGATGTCTGTATCCATCAGAAGTGATAGAGTAGGCGTCTAGAATGTTACCTTTGATCTCTTCATATTCTACCTCATCACTAAGGCCGTTGTATACCCTATAAGCTTTTCCTACTAGCTTAGGGACAAGGAGAGACACCCACTGATCCTTGGGCCATTTATTCCTATTAGCAATGCTCTCAAAAGCGCGAAATGACCCGTCAACATCAGATTCATCAAAAGGGGGAACTAGCGGAGCAGCTATAGCAGGATTAAAGCTTGCTAACTGTTTCTTTATATCTATTTCTTCCCCTCTAAACTTAGCGTCATTTCGTAGGGCTAACTCCTGAATTTCTAACTCTTTCTCCTGCCTTCTAAGTTGTAACTGAAATTCTCTCTCTTTATCTTCTTTTTCTGCCTGTAGTTGCATTTGTTTTTCCTGTAGTTGCATTTCTTTCGCTTCTTTTTCTGCCTGTAGTTGCATTTGTTTTTCATGCATCCGGTATTCTAGTTTAAGCTTCTCAATTTCCCATTGACTTATCCTACTCTTATCCTGTTCTTCCTGGGGACTGTGTATTATAGTCCTCGTAGAGGCTGACATGGGAGTTAACTCTTCTATGGCATTTCCTAGCAACTGACCTTCTTGCACTAGATGTTCAACAACTACATTCTTAATGACCTCTTTAGTCATCTGAGACGTGATGGGAACATCAAAATGTTTAGCGATGGTCTTCCATTGGTCCTTCTTGATATTAGCATCTTTAAGTTGTTCCAGAGAAGGGTCGGCACAAAAATCTTCAACGTTAAATTGAGCGGAAGCCATATTAAATAGATGTTAAACCACAAAAAAAAAAAAAATGATAAGCGAATTACTTAAGTGAGGAACTTGGCAGAGTGATAATAAAGGCAACCTTGGAAATTACCTAGATTATACTTAAGTAAACACTTATGAGTACAATCACTAATGAGGGGTAAACTAGAGAGTTACGGCATTAAGAGGGATCCGGATTACTCTAGTTACGAGACTTGAGAGTGAGGAGCGAATTGTACTGAGACTTGTTATTGATAAGGAGGCGGATTAGTCTGAGAGACTAGTTAAAATGGCCGATTCTAACTAGCGAGAAAAATGATCCGCGAAGTGAGGGGATTGAGGGTTCGCATGAACATATGATGATCCCAACACTTGGATAGCACTTATTACACACCTACCTATGTGCAAAAAATAGAGATAAGTGCTATCGGTGAACACGCCTTTCTACCTGGTTTCCTGCTCTACCACTGTTATGCGATACCAATGAAAGTCACGAAGCACGTTTTAACCCAAAAGGAGCCACTTGATCGCACAAAGGTAAATTTAAACCACACACAGAGTAAGTCACAGAAAAAAACACATCAAAGTCACAACACCACATAAACAAAAAAATAATGTAATCACAGAAAAAAAGTCACTGGAAAAATGGAACACTGAACATGGGTTATAATGGTCCTGTCACGGTCGCCAATTGTTACGTTCACCGGTTAAACTGGTAAGATTGGCATCGGGGAGCCGGTGAACAATAACAATAAAAAAAACACTGCAGGTTCAACTGGTGAGGAAATGCAAAAGGGGGTCACTTTAAAAAGCTATTTTAATAACCCATAATGAAATTGACACAGATATAACATGAAACATGAAACACAGATATATAAAATGAAACACAGGAAAATGACATACACATATACATATAACACAGTAATAAATACAACAATAAAGAACCCAACTTAATACCTAACAATAATCCTAATCCTATATGGAGGCAATGTGGAAAACACGGACGAGGGGAAGTGATATTTATGCGGTGTCGCAGTGGTGAAGTGCTGGGTGATGGTTGATCCCACGGTAGACCCAAGAGGCGTTGTGTTCACTGGTTGAGGCTTGGATCTCAACTTGCTTTTCAGAAAACCAAGAGCTGGCTCAACACTTCCGGTCGAGTCGAAAGGGGCCGCGTGAATCCAACTTCGGGACAGTAGCGGGGCTTCATGAAACGGTGACGTGGAGGGTTCATGAGACGGTGACGTGGAAGGTTCACGAGACGGTGACGTGGAAGGGGAGGCGGAGAGGTGGCGAACGAGGTAACAAGCGGAGGAGGTGATGGTAGTAATGTATGTTACGGGCGGGCAGTAAGCCTATGGCTTTAAGCGAGGTTGTCACTGTTCTGCTGTGCGGCCAACCACCCTCTCTTTGTTTCCACCATTTTGTGTGTCTGCGAGCGCCTCAGTAACCAGCCAGTCTTCAGCGGAGGTAGACACGTGCGCTCTTGGTTTCTGGCACAGGGTGGAGACAAGTGTTGCTGGGCTGTTCTGGGTGCTCACCAGTCTCGGTCTGGGAGTTGTGCCCTCCTTTTTGAGTAGCTGGTTTGCTGCTGGTTAGGCCGTGACGGTGTGGAGCAACGGGCTTGTTGTTCCAAGGGAAGTGAAGCAGGATTGGCTGCATTTCCCGTATTTTTGCTTTCGTCCCCTCTTGTGAGTGGCAACGCGGAGAGACATGTTACTGTCTCGTCCTGATTGTCGTTTTGTTGGTGGCCGTGGTCACCAGTGTGGTTTGGTGGGCGGCTGTGTGCCCCCACCGTCTGTGGTGTAGTATCAATAGTATACTGTTTATAGTACAGAGTTAGCCTTCAGCGGAGATAGACACCCCTCTTGTCGGTCTGGCACAGTGAGAGAGACGTGTGTTGGCTGGGCTTTCGAAGTACTCGCTAGTCATCGGTCTGGGAGTTGTGCCCTCCTGTTGAGTAGCTGGCTTGCTACTGGGTAGACCGTGACTGTTAGAGCAACGGGCTTGTTGCTCTGGGAGAGGTGTAGTAAGTTTGGCTGCATTTCTCGTGCGTTCGTCCACTCGGGTGGAGTGACGCGGAGGGACGTGTTATTGTTTCGTCCTGTTTTTGCTGTTGGGGGTTTTAGTCACCAATGTGGTTTGGTGGGCGGCTGTGTGCCCCCACCATCTTTTGTATAGTTGCAGTAGTATACTGTATTGTAGTGGTAGTAACCACGCACACTATTGAATGCTGAGAGGCTTCATGTCGGCCAGTGGTGCATAGTTGTCGTCCACCAGACTTGTCTGCGACGAGTATTTGGACTCCGTGTATAGTGGTTGTCACCCGTAGGTGGTGTCTGGGCTTGTGTGTACACCACTGGATGTGCTGTACACATCATATATTGCAGTAGTAGTAGGCTAGGGATGTCAGTCTGACAGGTGTTGGGAAGCACTTATCGTAATAGGATAGTATAGTAATATACTGCGTGTTGTCACAGTCTGTGATTCATCACCGTCTGTGGACAAGGCGTGGAGAGGCATTAATACTTCATAGAAGTGGGTGGAATTGTCCTTGTGGGCGGTTTCTCTAGGGGTATTAAGGCCTCGCCCTGTTACACATAACATCTACCATTTATAAATTCTACTTGGTTGGGTACTGGAGGAGAAGGAGTTGTTAAGGAGATTCCCTTACAGTGGGGGAAATTATACACTATTGGCGACCTTGAAAGAACCTGAGGATTACGGCTGTGAGTTATAGTAGTGGGGACTCTGTGGAGTGTTTTGTAATCCCCACTGTACTGACTGTAACAAAGTTGGCGATTTTGCCAGAATAATGCTCTAGTGAGCTGGAGCAGTTAACAGCAGCCGTGTGGCGTAACGTAATATATATATATATATATATATATATATATATATATATATATATATATATATATATATATATACACAGGCAACCCCTGTTTAACGAAGGGGTTACGTTCCTAAAAACACTTCGTTAAGCGAAACTTCGTTAAGCAAACCGATTATAACAAGTTTAACCCCTTATTTGAACTTCCATTGAGAGTAAGCAAAGCGAGAGTGCATCATAGTACAGTAAAAGGTTTAATGAAAGTAAGAATTATGAAGTTAAACATTTAGGTAGTTTAATTTAAGTCATTATAATGTACACTAATGTATGTATGTATGTAACTTTATAATGTTGATGATCTTAACTTTATGAAAGGAGGAAGAGTGAAACGGGAAAGACACTAATCGGCAACCTGTGGAATGTAAACAAAGTGCGCATCATTGTATTGCATACAAAACTTATGTACCACATTTCCACAAGGCTTTCCATTTTATCCATTGTAGAATCAAGAGTTCAGGTGGTTCTTTTTAGCTTGCAAGAAAGATACGGTCTCACCAGCCTCCTTAATAGAGTCTGCTGACTTGAAAATAGAGACAGTATAATAAGGAGTCAAGATAGTGGCCAGCACTGCTATAGTTTTCTGGCCTCTCTCATGTCTGTGAATATCTAGCTTCATTTGGAGAGTAAGAGACTTCCTGCAGGGCGTTTTGGTGGTAAGTTGAGCTAGGGAAGACAAGCTGCTGCTGAGGCTGTCATGTTTTGACTAGGGAGTGAGTGTTGCGCGTGTTGTCCATGAGAGGCTTGATCTTGATCTTGATCTTTATTCTATAGGTGTCCCAGGATTTTTCCTGAGGCAGGCCTTAGTACCAGCAGCTCCTGGTGTATTCAAAAGCCAGTCAGCTTGCGTGATATGGTGAGGCTTTCAAATTTGGAAAAAAATTACCTGGATAAAACTTTGTTAAAGCGAGTTTGGTATTCGTTTAAACGAGCAGATGGTAGTAAAATGAAACCTTCGTTGTAGCGAGATTTCGTTGTGTGAACCTTCGTTAAACGGGGGTTGCCTGTATATATATGCAGTAATACTCCACTTAACGAACGTTCGTTTAATGAATTTCCGGTTTAACGTACTATATAAAGTTAGACCAAAAATCCGAATAACGAACAACCACATCCGTTTTAGTGAGTCTTCTGGGTTTGAATTTGCCGGGTGAGGGACCGAATGCGGTAGTTTCGTTGTAATTGGCTGGTTCCTGGAGCTGGATCCAAGATTCTTTAACAACGTCAGAGCAACCTCTTGCAGCGAAATGGCATCCATGAAAGCTTGGAGGGACGGTGACAAGGTTGCTTTCAGGTTGCTCTGAGGTTGCTGGGAACACCACCTCTGGAGGTGGTGCTACTGTCTTATATATGCATTTATGTTCACAAAACAACATTTCTATTAGCTTTTTACAAACCTTGCACCAAGAAAGGATTGTTTTGTAATGCATAAAGTGAAATCTTACATGGAATACCAAAAAATGAAACAGATGAGATGAGCCACAGCAGGCGGGAGACTCATGATGTCGCTTCTTCTTCTTCTTGTGACTCTTTTAGCCTGCGTGTTGTCTTTCCCCATGATATTTGTTTCCCCTCCTCTATTTCCTGCTATAATGGATATCATACTAATGAAATACCGCGGTATTTCATAAGTAATTCACTATCACTCAGTGCCACGGAGTTGAGGTTATCCTCATGGCATGAGCGTATATGAATACTAAGATATGATATCCATTATAGCAGGCAATAGAGGAATGGAAACAAATATCATGGGGAAAGACAACACGCAGGCTAAAAGGGTCACAAGAAGAAGAAGAAGCGGCCAAGTCGCCGAGAGTCTCCCGATTCGTCTGTGACTCATCTTATCTCTGCTTTATTCTTTGGTATTTCATGTAAGATTTCACTTTATGTATTACAGAACAATCCTTTCTTGGGGGCAAGGTTTGTAAAAAGCTAATGGAAATGTTGTTTTGTGAACATAAATGCGAGAATGTGAGAGAATTTGTACGTAGCTCCTCTAACTTCCAATGACTCATATGACATCATGAAAGTAATGGTACACCAGTGGCCCAATATGCTGCCAAACGTATATACAATTTTTTTTTTAACCCATGTGGTATGTTGGGGACCAGCCCATAACGCATTCCCCCCTATTTTGATTATTTCCTATGGGAAAATTACATCCGCTTAACGAATTTTCGTTCTACGAACAGCTTTGACACCCCCTATCCTGTTCGTTAAGCGGAGTATTACTGTATATATATATATATATATATATATATATATATATATATATATATATATATATATATATATATATATATATATATATATATATATATATATATATACATACAATAGAGCCTCAATACTCGGACTTAATTAGTTCCAAATGGTCATTCGAGTATTAAAAAGTTTGACTATTGATACGTATAAATCAGGTAATTCGTCCCAGCCATTGCCAAACCCAAGTTTAGAAAAAAGCGGCAGTTTAATTTTGCAGTACCTGCTAGCATTGGCGCACAGAAGCAGGGTTGGCCTGTCTTTCATGGGCTTGTGTACTGGCAAACACTTCTCTTCCTTTGTTATATAGATCATGTTTGGTAGTTGTTCATTTTTTCCAAAACAGGCCAGTTTCATCGCAATTAACCTCTAAAACTCGGGGAAGTTGGGATTTTTAGCTCTCGCAAACTCGGGAGGTTTGGCGAGAAACATAAAATAGCCTGTATTCACATACTGATTACACTTGGAAATTTAATAAATGAGGGAGAACATATGGTGTTCCGCCCACAAGCAACTCTTCCTCTTTGCAATGCATAAAACCAGAAGTCTCTAGATGCTATGGTTACCAAAATAACACAGGTTGAATGAGGTGGTATCATCGGTGTATGTGGCCTTGCGTCCGATCGGGTCTAGTGGCCTTGGCTAGCGGGATAGAAAACATGTCCCTTGTATCCTCTCTCTCTCTCTCTCTCTCTCTCTCTCTCTCTCTCTCTCTCTCTCTCTCTCTCTCTCTCTCTCTCTCTCTCTCTCTCAATCAAAATGTTCTCAAAGTTATCTAATTTGTATATTTTTTGCAAAAACATATATAAGATTCATACAACAGGAGTTGCTGGTGGTGTTGGTGGAATGTCCTCCCCCTCGGTGGTTGAATCTCCTATATCTGTATCAGAGCCCAGAACATCACTATCTTCGCTCTCTATTATTGTAGAAATTGTTAATTCCAAAGCCCTTCTGATATCACTCTCATTCGAAAGTTGTCTCCCTGCAACATGGGGAGAGACCCGAGGTGAAGAAGTAAGGCGCGCGGGAGAGATGGTGGAATCGGACACCATGAAATCACTGTCGCTCCCACCATCCATCGTCGGAGTTGGTGACACAGTGACGTATAGCATATGTTTACTCCTGACTTAGGGGCTCGCTGTGCCTCACAACAGAATGAATTCCAGTTCTTTTCTTGAAATTCACAAACCACCCTTTGCTTGCTTTAAAATCATCATTGGAGTCAGATGTCAGATGTAGTATCAGAAATAAGATCACGATCCAGCAGCTTAGCTTTCGCACAGATTATGCCCTCTGACAAAGAATCACCAGACATCTGCCTTTGGTTTATCCAATCAACAATTTTTAAAATTTCTTCCACTGCCGCAGGTCGCTTGAATTGCCTTTTCACACCAAACGCCAAATCAGCTCTTTTAATGAGCTCTGTCTTCTTCAGTATTGTGGCTACTGTAGATTTAGTCATACAGTACTCAGCTGCAAGATCGGTTATTCATCCTCCTTTCTCGTATTTATCAATAATCTCCTTTTTCCTTTTGATGGTTGTCACTACATTCTTTCTTGTAGGCTTATCCTCACCACTATAACATGCCTCTTCCATGCCATTTTAAGCTTGTAAATACAAAAAAAAAAAATGTGGAGAGAAAGCGCAGGACAATGTTATTCTTACGACAGCAAAGGATAAACTGGCTGCGGTAGACCAGCGGGGCGCATCGGGCGGTAGGAAGGGAGAGACCCTTTGTTTACAGCCATGTGGATGGACGTTCGACTAATAGGTATTTTTTCGAGTATTAAGTCAAACTTTTGCGTTCGACTCTAGAAAAGTTCAACTATTTAGACGTTCGAGTATTGAGTCTCCACTGTATATATATATGTGACGCAACATGTCGGAGTATAGTGCAATGTGGCGAAGCGCTTCATTAGGACAAGAGTCGATCACTTATTCCCGCATACATCATCCAGTCTGACATGATAATATACCGAAGAAAAGTTAATTTTTAGATACCAGAAAGTTTTTTTTTATTTCTTCTGTAGTAAAAGAATAAAACTGCAAAAAGTATTAATACATTTATTTTCACACAATAATATATGCATGTACAAAAAGAAATTTTGGGATTAGCGTAGGTGAAAATAGGGGAAAATGTGCACGAGTGGTAGGTGAAAATAGGAGGAAATGCGCACGAGTGGTAGGGAGAAATGAAAATTTAGAGTGGCAGCCTTGCTGCCTATGTGTCACTTAATCTGCGTCACTCTCGCCCCAGCTGGCGTTCCCCAACCATAAGAGCACAACTTCCTGCCTTTCATAGATAAGCTTGAGCTTATAAGAAAGTGTGAGGCAGGTATAGTTCACAGTGTCATTGCACTGCAAATGGGTGATCAACAGTATCAATAATTTGGAAGAATGGACAAGTACTGTGAGATCGCTGCATCATGCAAGTGTTTTTATTTCCAAAAATGTACTGTACAGCACCCTAATGTGTTTAAAAAAAAAAAAAAAAGTTAGATATAAATGAAGTACTGATTTAGTCTAGGTTAGTGTTTTTAAAGATTATAGTGATGTTTTGGGAGGTCTAGGCTGGAGGTTGGTCCCTAAACCCCCTAATTCTTCAGTATCCTATGGGAAAAATTGCTTTGCGATTCAAATTAACGCTGATTCGACCGATGAAAAACCACCCTAACCCTGTTGAATTGCAAGGATCCCTTGTATAATTTTCTTATGTGTGTTAGAAAAAAAGAAAAGAAAATTTCAGTTAATTTTTATAGCAGATATTTTTTTATTGATTCTGTTTTGTTTCTTTACTTAAGTTTATTCATATATGCAATTCCAAAGGGTCACCAATGGCAGCTTTTTTATCGTGACATCAGATGCCTGCTATCGTGTGTCCAGCCATGACGTCATGGGATATCTGAGTGCTCATTGGCCAAAACCGCCTTCCTGCCAAGATGAAACAGTCTCTGAGTGCGTGTCCTCCCCACTAGACAGTGGTAGCCAGATTCTACCATTTTTTGTGCTCACAATGGCCACCAACCCTCCACACCATCCTTCTACCATTGCCGAACGTAAACCAAAGAGACAAGACAGAACCTTAGCTGTGAAATGTTGTTTATGAATGTAAATACAATGAGCTGATGTAATTTTTTTTGTTATAACCTTGACATGTTTTAATTGGTACCAATGGATTATACAGTAATTAAAAAAAAGGTAAAAATGAGGGAAATTAGGAGTAAAGTTTGTGGTTGCGGCACCAATAGAAATTTTCACCATTAGTTGTCCAATTCGGCTATCGCATTTTCGGCTATGGCGCGGCTATTTCGGCCCCAATTGGGCGCGATAGCCGAGGATTAAGTATATATATATATATATATATATATATATATATATATAGATAGATAGATAGATAGATAGATAGATAGATAGATTTATATATTTATATATATATATATTTTTTTTTTGCATGTATTTGAAAGAAAATATGAAAAAAAGACTGAAATATTTTTCATATAATTTTTATAACACTAAAAATGAAATGAGCTTCATGTTATTTATCAATCATTGTTTATTATGCCTTTCTACACATACTGTTTATTGCAGTTTTACTTTATAATCCAATCTCTATTGATAGTAAGATTGAAATATGATGTATGTGAGAACTGTTGTATGACCCACCGGTGGGTCGCATAGCAGCAGTTGATAGTAACTGATGACTCACTGGTGGGTTGCATAGCAACAGTTGATAGCAACTGATGACTCACTGGTGGGTCGCATAGCAGCAGTTTAAAGTAACTGATGACTCACTGGTGAGTTATATTGCAGGGAACATGTTAACTGTTTAGAAGTGATAGCCATTGTAATGGGTCTACAATCTCATTGTAAGTACCTTTAACAGACTCATATTCACATTCAATCAGACAGTGCCACCACAGTAGCATGTTTAGACATACATGGGAACACAAAGCTTGATTTGTTAATTGAGGAGATTTTCTTGGTGCAGGTCATGCAGTATAACTCTGACAGCAGAGCATAGAAAAGGCATTCACAATGTTAACACGTTAACTGCGTTTGGCAACTCAGCACACTCGCCCGCAGGGTGTAACCTTCATTACCCGACCACGCCAGTGTCCATTGGACTTTTGCAGAGAGAAGAGGTATATATCATTGTGAGAGTGCAGCCTCTAGTATGGAGTGTAAAAATCCATGGTACAAATATATACCGAATAGTGGACCAGTAGTTTTTTTTTTTTCCCTTCTATTGCGTATTGGTACACCAGTGTGCCAGGCATGGGCTGTAGCATATGATGATATATTCTTGACACTATCAACAGTACCTGAGTAAGGTAATAACTTAGTTCCAAGTGGAATGAAAACAGAAAGGGAGAAGAGATTGTAAAACCTGAAAGTGTCATTGAGTACAATAAAGCAAAAAAAAAAAGTGTTGATTTTGCTGATCAACTCAATTCCTACTACTTGCCACTCTACAAATCAAGGAAATTGTACAAGAAGCTGGCTCTGGAAATGGGTGCTGGGATATCAGTGACAAATGCTCAAATTCTATACAATAAATACGGCTCAGCAAAACAAGTATGCCTAAAAACCTTCATAGAATCAGTAATTCTCTCTCTCACCAAAAACATTCCTGAAGAAATTACAAAACCAGGGAAGAGGACCTCTGATATATTGGGTGCAAGAAAAGAACATACCTTACAGGAAGCAGATGGACCGATGAAAAATATAAGGAAGCAATGCAGAGAATTCTATGAGAAAACCTCACTGTCTGAGGGATACAAGGTGGCCACAAACAAAGCTAGGAGAGTATCCACCTATTACAATGAATGTAAGGGTCAACCACTCCTTTGCATTTCATGTTTCAACGAAAAACATGACTTGTGTAATTAGTGATTAACATTATGATGATCTAATATTCCATTAATTTCTTATATTGACTGTATTGTTGAAGTAATATGTCACCAAACATTGCTTGTTATGCAGAAGCCTATTTTTTTCCTTTCAACAAATGAAATTATTGTCTTATTATTTTTATCTTATTTTCCAGTACCTTAGCAACACATCTGCAGTCATAATAAATACAAATTTATACACAAATTGTTTACATACTCAAGTTTGCAATAGTTTTTAGAAAGTGATATTCGGGCCTCAGATGTACCAATACGCAACAAGTGAAACATTTGCTCAGTACACGGGTGGCCCAATACGTGGTTAACGTGTTAAAGCAGATCAGGAGTCCAGAATAAAGAATGTTGATACGTAGTGGATGCTAAAACCTTATATTCTTAAAAGGTTTTGTCATATTTCTGTAACACCAGATATTGACTACTTACCTCTCGGATCAATGCCCAGGTTAAGACTTTTGTGCCCTGGAAACCAGATCCTGGTGCTACCTGTGTTAATGCTTTCACTGTCAGCTGGGCCAACAAATTTTCTTATACCTTTCCTCCTTTCAGTATAATTGCTAAAGTACTGTAAAAAATCCAGGAGGACAAAGGGATGCTGCTTGCAATGCTGCCCTCTGGCCAACTCAAACATGGTTCCCACAAGCTCTTTGATTATTGACTTGACCTCCATTCCTCTTCCGTCAACATACCCTGACACTGCCACAAGACCCCTCTCACATGCATCCTCAGACACACAAGTTGATGTTAACTTCGATGATGTTATCAGGCAATCCTTCACAAACAGAGGCCTATTGTCAGTGTTTGTGCAAGGTGGGTCTTATTGCGTCAGGAGAAAAATTGATCTGTTTCAACTATTTATAAACTTCTTGTTGGATTACCTGTTGCAGGAATTTAGGAAGGAGGGGGAGGAGGGGAGTTATAGTTCCATTTATACTGTCCATTCTGCCATATCTCCATTTCTTATATTAATGACAAGCCTGCAAGAAAGCATCCATTAGTCAGCAAATTTATGAGAACTGTGTTTCAACAGAGACTGACCTTTTCCTGATGTCAGACCACTTGGGATCAAGACTTAATACTTACATAAAATGTCTTGGCTTGAATAAAAAAATTGTCCACCATTCTTTTGAGTGAAAATATTAACCATGTTGATGTTACTATCAGGTCAGGGTGGTCAAGTGCTATGTATATTAGACATCAGGAATATGATCTTTTCACATTATAGTGTGTCCTTCTGAAAAATATCACACCCAGGAAATCATTTGTCTGAATTGTCCTTTGAAGCTTGTGTCCCTGACAAACTATTATATGTTGTTCACACAATGATCTTATATTACTTGGATAGAACTAAAGATATTAGGGGACACATCACTAGACTTTTCCTGACCACAAAACCACGTATTAGAATAGCTTCCAGAGATACCTTGAGATGCTGAACTAAGGAGTTCATGGGTGCAGCCTGTATTAATCTTTTGATCTCACCATACTTCACCAAGGCAGCTTCATCCAGCAAGGCAGTGCTGAAGTTGCCACTCTGTTATTTTGGCCACTGCATTGGCTAGAGAATCCACCTTTGCAAAGTTTTACAAGAAGTCCATAGCTACAAGCAGACAGTTTGCTCTTGCTGTGCTTTCCTAGTTTCTATATTTTGTCCCAGTGCCATTACCTTATTAATTCAAGGAAGGATACTGGAAGTTACATTTCTTCATTTTGATTTATATTTTCTGATTATTTCTTCATACTTTTCAAGAAATGCTTCTGATCTAAACCTGTATAAGTCAGTTGTTCCAATGAAGATGATCAAGTATGCATTTTTGGTGACATCATCAAAAGCAACAATTATGTCCAAGATCCCTTTGGAGAAACAATGTCTCTTACTACAGTCTGAAATATAAGAGTAAAATTCCACTTGCTACATGAAGTAAACAATCAAGTTTTTTTTTTCTTTCCTTTTTCGTCTTTTAAGTTGAAGTGATTGTATGCCATTAAGATATAGCTGATGCTTAGTTCCTCATTTGGCATCTTTCCTGATCGGAGTGAAGGGGCTGGTGGAGAGAGAGGATGAAGAGGAGGGAAAATGGAACAGAGCAGGAGCAGAAGGAAGAGGAAATTGAGAAGAAAAGATGAGATGAAAAGAGGAAGAATTGGAGAAGGAAGAAGCAGAAGTAGAGGAAGTGGAGGGGCAAGAAGGGGGAAAGATAAAGGGAGAGTTGAAGAAAGGATAGATGGATGAGGGAGTCACACCTGAACTTGCAATTATATTATCAGCTATAAATTACTGAAGGGCCTAACACAGCAGAGTGTTTCTTTATAAGTATCTTCATTTTGTGCATCTAGCAGATATTTTTTCCAGGGTCAAAGTATTCTTTAGCAAACCTTTCCAAATGTGGTGCAACTTCTGAGTGTACACAACATTGTGAATTCCAAAAAGGAATTGAAATGTGTGGCAAGTAGAGCAATTATAGATTTGACGATGGAATAGATATCTGAGCAAGGGAGAGATAGTTTGTGTGCATTTCAATCCAGAGTCATTGCAAATGAGAGATCCTAAAGTAGACTGCTAATGAAGGGAATGTTCAATTGCATGTTTGCTATTACACCCAACACTACACCTTTCCACATCTTTTCAGAGACGAACAACTCTGGGAAATCAACAGATCACACAGGGATGCCACAGAATGCCTGACTTCTGATCTTTATAAGATTTTTGATTGGGAAAGAGAAAACTTAGTAGTGTTTAATGCCTCAAAAACTCAATTCCTCCTCCTATCAACTTGACACAACCTTCAATGGCACTCAATTGTCCCCCCTACACTGAATATCCTTGGTCTGCCCTATACTCATCTCACTCTTCCAACTGCTAACTCTATACAAGGGCCATATTCGTCTTTGTATGGATTATTCTTTGCATGTTTGTGAGGATTCCACTCACACAGTTTTATTAGATAAGATAGAAGCAAAAGCTTTTCATGTCATCAACTCCCCTCCTCTGACTGACTATCTTCAGCCTCTTTGTCACTGCCAAAATGGTGCACCTTTTGCTATCTTGTACCACTATTTTCATGCTAACTACTCTTCTGATCTTGCTTCCCTTTCTCCTGTGGCCTCATTGCTCAAGGCTTTCTTCTTCCTCTCACCCCTATTCTCTCCAACTTTCTAATGCAAGAGTTAAGCAGTACTCTCAATCTTTCATACCTTTCTCCGGTTAGCTCTGCTTTGGTATTTCAAACTTCCTTTGACTTGACTTCTTTTAAGGAGGAGGTTTCAAAAAGACATTTGTCCCTGTCTTTTGGCTAGCTTTTTCAGACCTGTAAGGGGCTGGCAACTAAGTGGGCTTTTTTTTTATTATTTTTATTATTTTTGTTGCTCATGGCTGGCTTTTCCCTCGAACAAAAAAAAATGAAAGTAGTATAAATTCTGGAAATTAGTATAAAAAGTTGCTAATTTCTCTGTCCTTGCCCAAGTTCTTAACATTGTTCTACAAAGTCTACTGTCTTAAGCCTCTTTATAAAGATTAAGCAAACTTAGCAATAACACAATAGGAGGGTTAAGTGGAAAGGTAATTTCTGTTGGCAGATACCTTTGAAACTCCTTTACCAATCATATCATGAAAGTTGTTTACTTATTTTTTTTTTTTCACTATTTCAGGAAGTAAAGAAAATACAAGCTACAATGAAAGAAACTCAACGGATATCACTTTGGGATGAGGATCAGGTGAGTATTTGTTATTTAGATAAGATGCAACTTCCTCTTTGCATCCTCTTCTCTCTCTGCTCTTCTCACCAGACATTCAGGCTTCTCTTGTTACATATCTTTGCTATAAGTTCTTGATTATTGATTGCATCATAGAAACCATATGAGTAATACTAAATGAGAACTCTGAAGTTATTGAAGAAGTTCTGAGAGAGAAAGAGAGAGAGAGAGAGAGAGAGAGAGAGAGAGAGAGAGAGAGAGTTGGTTGGAAATCACGTGTAATATGATTTAAAGTTGAAGTTAAATTTTGTTGACTGACCATCAACAAAAGTGGGAGTTTCTTGAAGAAGAATGAGAATGCTTGGTGCAGCAGTCAGCAGGAGACACTACACTGTCTAGACTCTAGATGGAGGTGTTACATAATACATTGCAGTAATTATATAAAACAGGTGCTTTATATGCTTTAACATTTTAATTTTTTGGCAATGGCATCTGAAACAACTATATATTTACCACCAATTTTCATAAGTATGAGGGAATAATGGTGGCCACTGTTTTGTTTGGTATTGAAACATGGAAAATGTGAAAAGTAGAAAAAAAAATAATAATTAAATTTAAATAATATAATATGTGTGGAGGGGTGGGAGACATGCCACTAATTGCTATACTGGGGCACTAATTTTTGCTGCCACCATTGTACCGAGGCCACCACCACTATATTGGAGCTGTGGCACCAGTATATTGGTCACAAGTACCAGTTACACACCATTTAAAATAAATTTTTGGTGACAAAAAGTATTCATTTTCTCTGCTTTATTGGTTGACAATGCCTTTACATTAACAGGTACATTATGAACATCAGTCACCAACCACTCCTACCACTACCCTAACTAATCTGACACATGGTCTCTGTGGGAACTAAAGGGGTGATGGCATAGTGGACAAGGTAATGAGTGTGGGATCTGGCAGACATCCACGTGTATGTTTGTAGCGAGTGGTCACTACAAGCGTTCAGGTCCAGCAAGGAGAGACAAGTAAACACGATGATGGCTCAGAGTGATCTGATTTATTGGTAACAAATACCCCTATTTATGAACTTCACCTGGATCAAGTGCATACATCAGCAACCAATCAGTGTACAGCATGGTCCTTGTCATGCACTTTGTGATCCGATCCTGGGTTGGCCATGCTACTTCCACGTCCCCATGTTTCCGGATCACACAACGGTAGGAAGCGCCAATCACCGTCCAGCGTGGCTCCTGACCTGGGCCTCATGATCGTGTTTGTGGCGCTAGGTTGCCACAATACTCCCTCCCTCAGTGGAAAGTGAAAAGTGAAGGTACACTGGTTTCAGGCGGTCGATGAAGATCCAGTCGCTGCTGCCCTTAATACACAATAAGAAAGCCTTTTTCTTTCTCATGACAACCTCGTAGGGGCCAGAATAGGGAGGGGTGAGGGGTGGTGTGTGCCATAGCTGTGAAGAAAGACATGTTTAGTTTTAAATAAATCTCTAGGTACATACCGTTGGCCAGTGGATTTGTAGGTCTGCTTACATGGAGCGAATTGCCCCATGATACCTCTGAGGTGGCTGATATCGGTGGTTGTAGGGGCGTCAGGGAAGAATTTGCCAGGCTGCATGAGGGGATCACCAAACACCATTTTGGCAACGGTGACGTTGAGGCCCTCTTTTGGAGCAGTCCGAAGACCAAGGAGGACCCAAGGTAACTGTGAAAACCACGTAGAGTTGGTGCAACCTGACATCAGGGCCACTTTGAGGGTTCTATGGAGACGTTCCACCATGCCGTTGGCTTTAGGGTTGTAAGCTGTTGTATGGTGGACCGAGGTGCCCATCAGCTGCCCCAAGGACATACATAACTGTGATGTGAAGGTGGTGCTGCGGTCAGACATAATATGCTCTGGGACGCCAAACCTGGAGATCCACCTGGAGAGCAGGGCGGCAGTGCAGGACACCAAGGTGGTGTCAACCATGGGGATGGCCTCTGGCTACCTAGTTGAGTGGTTGACCACGGTGAACAGGTAATGATGCCTAGATGATGACGGAAGAGGACCCACGAGTCCACGACATCCACTTGGATGTGGGCGAAACGCCTCTGTGGCTGGTAGAAGGAACCAGTGCCTGACTCTGTGTGACGATGAACTTTGGATTTCTGGCAGGAAGTGCAGGATCAAACCCAATCCCCGGTATCGTGGGAGATACTGTGCCATATAGATTTCTTCGTCAACAGTCGTGTAGTCACTCGCCGTGAAGGATGTGACAGACTGTGGATGAGGTGGAAAACGTGACGGCTAAGAGAAGCTGGTATCCACAGGCATGGCCGCCCAGTACTGATGTCACAGAGGATGGTCAGGTCGGAACCAGGAAGGGGCACATCCTCCCACTGCAGGACTGTGAGCGATGTTCTTGCTGCTGCTGTCTCAGGGTCTCGTAGCTGTTCCGTGGCAAGATGAGCATAGTTGAGGCCCAGTTGAACTGCGTCTATTGCAATTCTGGAGAGGGCTTCAGCCACAGGGTTCCTCTTGCAGCAGGTGCAGGAAGGTTCAGTTGAACTCTGCTATGGCTGAGAGGTGACGACGATGCCACTGGGACCAGGCATCTGACGGCCTAGTAAAGGCATGTGATCTGTCTGTACAGTGAAAGTGGCACCCTCCAGGAAGTGATGGAAGTGGCAGACAGCCTGGTGGACAGTGAGTAGCTCTCTGTCATAGGTAGAGTAGTGTATTTCAGCTCCACAAAGTTTGCGACTGAAGAAACTCAGAGGGCGTGGCTGTCCATGGATGACTTGTTCCAAAACAGCGCCAATCCCGATATTGCTAGCATCCGTGGTGACAAGGAGAGGCTTACCAGGGACTGGATAAGCAAGAAGGATTGCTGAGGCGAGAGAGAGTTTCGCCTCCCGGAAGGTCTGTGCTTGCAAGGAACCCAAAACTAACTCCCTGGGTTTGCCTACCAGAACTTCATAAAGTGGTGCCATGGTGAATGCAGTCCCGGGCAGGAAAAGGTGATAAAAGTTGACCATCCCCACAAACACTTGGAAGGATTTGACCGTGACGGGTGTGGTGTGGGGAAAACCTGGATGGTGATTACCTTGTCAGATAAAGACTATGTGGGGCCCCGTTATGATGAACATCGGCATGGGAGGTGTGCTGGAAGGGTTGCCAGTCATCATCACTGCCTTGGAAGACCCTTATTTGCTGGGGATTGACTTCCTCACGTGTGTGGGAGCAAGTTTGGGTCCCGCGAGAGAGAAAGTTAAAGGTACTTGGCCAGGAAGTACCTTTGATTCCTTGGAGGTGATCCTGAGTATGAGACGAGTGAACAGCAGGGTGGAGTGTCTTGCCATGAACCAAGAACTGGACATTGCCAAGATGATGACAGTGACGTTGAGAGCTGCCAGAGCAGTGAGAGTAACGTTAAGGAGGCTGGTAACAACGACATGCTCAGGAGGAACAAGAGAAAGCTGAGGTGTCACAAAGATTATGTAATGTAATGTTCTTATGTCCATGTCTCCATTTTTTTGTAGTGTTTTTTTATTTGTTGTGTGATAAACCAGGTTGGCTTTCTTTGCGTAGGGAGGCAGTGTTACGTAAGAGGCGTTTAAGTTAACCCACTCCTCATTTATAGAAACCTGTAAGTACAGCATTGGGTTGTGGAAAGGGAAAATTTTTTCCCTTCTAACCAGGATTATTTATTTGTTTTATGGAAGTTTCTTTGATTGTTTTTATTACCGATGAATAAACTTTTGTTTTTATTACCAATGAATAAACTTTTGGCTGGGTATTGTCATTATGATTAGTGTATAGTTCATATTTAAAAGAGGAAGGAAACGCCACTTGGCACTGTTATATGTGGGAAGGTGGTAGGAGGTGTTTAGTCCCAACATGTATATACCAAATTGTCTTTGCAATAAACAGATTTGGAGAAGGTAGGTTTTTTCTGATCCTCACTGCCTCTTGAATAGCCTAAAAGGACTAGATATCGCTTAGGACTGAGTTTGGCAAATAAACCATGCAGGGAGGACAACCAAAGAAACCTGGCCTTGTCACCTGAGTTAGAAAGACGCAAGCACCTAAGGGAAGCTTATACCGTTCGAGTTGTGTACTCTAGTCCATGCTGTCTACTAGCTTAGGGCGTTGCTAGCGGAAGGCACTGCACGCTGCCTGGCCAACCCACCATAAGGATAGAGTAAGGTTAGGGGCACAGTACATCAGCCAGGTGCTTCAATGGGAGTGTTTTCTCGCCAACAGCCTACGGGGAACCTTGGATAAGTCCTGTGTCGGGCCTCCATATGGCCCACACAGGTGAAGTGTTACATGAGCTCTCCTCGGCCTCCCCTGCCTTGCCGCTTGTGGATGAAGAGACAGTGGGGAGACTGCAGTGAAGGGGGCCAGTGGCGTAACAATACTTACCATAATGTATAGTAGTCTATGTGAGCAGAAAAGGCATTTGAGAATCTCTTCTTGTCTAGACACAAATTGTTGTTGTCCAGTTTGATCAACATGTTTGGTAATTGGATGTCAATGGATGCCACGAGAGGTCTTCAATTCAAATTTATTCCAGTGGACCAAGGCTGTACTTAGTATGGCTGCCTACAGCTGATTCAAATGATCACATTCCTTCCCACTGTAATAATGTTCTATAATACACTCTTACACTCCACACTACCACTTATGTCACACTTCCATGTAAAACAGTCTCTCTCAAACCACTCATACACTTCAAAAAACCTCCATTTAGGATCACAGTGGTGATATGGCATGTAAAATTCATAGACAAAAATTCAGTATTACTACCCTTACAATTCCAAGTCTGACTTCAATACACCTCTTGCAATGGCTACAATGCAGTGTTAAGTTGTGTTACTTGAAGAGTGCCTGCAAGCTCCAAAATATAAAATGATACAATCCTCTCACTACACACTGACTGCACCAGCAACCCAGCTGCCTAGCATGTCTTCTTTGTATGAAGCTGGTGAAACTGATAAATCTTGCAGATAAATCTTGCAGGAGGAATTTTACCTGTGATTTATGTATCACTAGTTTCTAGTATTGACGAAATATTCTTTCTGTGACATGTATTGTGAAAGAAATCAGGCAGATAAGCGATAGCGATCTGCTGAAAGAGAGCAATTATGTATAAAGTACAGTAAGACCAGGTATCTACAGGCTTTGAGACTGTCAATCCTGCTATCTTTAGTCCCACATTCAGCTTGATTTATATTATATCATAATTCATAGACATCACTTAAAAAATAATTGAAAAAATAATAGTAGACAAATATGAATATTGCTTAAATCTTAGCGGAATATCATGACCTTGCAACAACTCTTGTGCAATTCATACTCATCTTGAGTGGAGACAAGAATGAATTTGCCAAGCATGCAAGAGCAAAGAGAGCAAATACCAAATGAACTTTTATTGATGTATGATATAGACATGGCAGAAGGATACTGAAAGTCAACTTATGCACTAGAATGCTATCGAAACAATGTTATGAATGCACTTGATTGCTATCGAAACAAATAATAGATCACATTTTAATAAAAACTTATTTATTAACCACAACATGGAACACTCATAGGTTTAGGAATGATGAATATGGACATGATAAGATATATATATATATATATATATATATATATATATATATATATATATATATATATATATATATATATATATATATATTAATGAAATACCGCGGTATTTCATTAATAATTCACTATCACTTAGTGCCACAGAGTCTAGGTTATCCTCGTGGCATGAGTGTATATGAATACTAAGATATGATATCCATTATAGCAGGTAATAGAGGAGTGGAAACAAATATCATGAGGAAAGACATCACGCAGTTTAAAAGAGTCACAAGAATAAGAAGCGGCCGAGTCGCCGCGAGTCTCCCATTTCGTCTGTGGCTCATCTCATCTCTGCTTTATTTTTTGGTATTCCATGTAAGATTTCACTTTATGCATTACAAAACAATCCTTTCTTTGGGGCAAGGTTTGCAAAAAGCTAATAGAAATGTTGTTTTGTGAACATAAATGCGAAAATGTGAGAGAATTTGTACGTAGCTTCTCTAACTTCAATGACACATATGACATCATAAAAGTAGTGGTACACCGGTGGCCCAATGTGCTGCCAAACGTATATATAATTTTTTTTTTTTTTTTAACCCATGTGGTATGTTGGGGATCAGCCCAGAATGCATCCCCCCCCCTATTTCCTATGGGAAAATTACGTCCGCTTAACGAATTTTTGCTCTACGAACAGCTTTGACACCCCCTATCCTGTTCGTTAAGTGGAGTATTACTGTACCACGGTATTTCATTAGTAATTCACTATCACTCAGTGCCAAGGAGTCAAGGTTATCCTCGTGGCATGAATATATATAAATACTAAGATATGATATCGATTATAGCAGGCAATAGAGGAGTGAAAACGTAAACATCATGATGAAAGTAACATGCAAGCAAAAGGGTCACAAGAAGAAGAGTGGCTGCGAGTTTCCAGCTTCGTCTGTGGCTCATCTCATCTCTGCTTTATTTTTTGGTATTCCATGTAAGATTTCATTTTATGTATTACAAAACAATCCTTTCTTGGTGCAAAGTTTGTAAAAAGCTAATAGAAATGTTGTTTTGTGAACATAGATGCATATATAAGACAGTAACACCACCTCCAGAGGTGATGTTCCCAGCAACCCCAGAGCAACCTGAAAGCAACCTTGTTACCGTCCCTCCAAGCGTTCATGGATGCCATTTCGCTGCAAGAGGTTGCTCTGACGTTGTTAAAGAATCTTGGATCCAGCTCCAGGAGCGCTAGAGACAGAGGTGGGGAACCAGCCAATCACAGCGAAACTACCGCGTTCAGTTCCTCACCCAGCAAATTCAAACCCAGAAAATTTGCTAAAATGGATGTGGTTGTACGTTATGCGGATTTTTTTATCTAACTTTATATAGTACGTTAAACCAGAAATTCGTTAAACAAACGTTCGTTAAGCAGAGTATTACTGTATACAGTAATACTCCGCTTAACGAAGAGGATAGAGGGTGTCAAAGCTGTTCGTAGAACGAAAATTCGTTAAGCGGACTTAATTTTTACATAGGAAATAATGGAAATAAGGGGGATGCATTCTGGGCTAGTCCCCAACATACTATATGGGTTAAAGAAAAAAAAACCATATATATATATATATATATATATATATACGTTTGGCAGCATATTGGGACACCGGTGTACCACTACTTTTATGATGTCATATGAGTCATTGGAAGTTAGAGGAGCTACGTCCAAATTCTCTCACATTTTCGCATTTATGTTCACAAAACATTTCTATTAGCTTTTTACAAATTTCTATTAGCTTTTTACAAACTTTGCCCCTAAGAAAGGATTGTTCTGTAATACATAAAGTGAAATCTTAAAGGAATACCAAAAAATAAAGCAGAGATGAGATGAGCCACAGACGAGCGGAGACGCGGTGACTTGGCGCTTCTTCTTCTTCTTGTGAACCTTAGCCTGCGTGTTGTCTTTCCCCATGATATTTGTTTCCACTCCTCCATTGCCTGCTACAATGGATATCATATCTTAGTATTCATACACGTTCATGCCATGAGGATAACCTCAACTCCGTGACACTGAGTGATAGTGAATTATTAATGAAATACTGCGGTATTTCATTAGTAATTCACTATCACTCAGTGCCATGGAGTCAAGGTTATCCTTGTGGCATGAGCGTATATGAATACTAAGTTATCATGTCTATTATAGCAGGCAATAGAGGAGTGAAAACATAAACATCATGATGAAAGTAACACGCAAGCAAAAGAGTCACAAGAAGAAGAAGAAGCAGCTGAGTGGCCGCGAGTCTCCCGCTTAGTCTGTGGCTTATCTCATCCCTGCTTTGTTTTTTGGTATTCCATGTAAGATTTCACTTTATGCATTACAAAACAATCCTTTCTTGGGAGCAAGGTTTGTAAAAAGCTAATAGAAATGTTTTGTGAACATAAATGCATATATAAGACACTAACACCATCTGGAGAGGTGGTGTTCCCAGCAACCTCAGAGCAACCTGATAGCAACCTTGTCACTGTCCCTCCAAGCGTTCATGGATGCCATTTCGCTTCAAGAGGCTGCTCTGACGTTGTTAACCCGAAAACTGCTGTACGCCTTCTGGGTGGCTTGGCGGCAAACTGCTGTACGCCTTCTGGAAGCGCTCTTTTTAAACAGGCACCATAAAGTTCCCGTGATTCATATTTCTTTGAAATTATTTTTTGTGTTCTAATAACCTTTCTTTTAGTAATTTATATCCTTCTAATAAGAATTTGGTTATTTATATCATATTTATAAAGGAAAACAATGAAACACTATGTTTTTATTTTATTTAGTCGACATTGCATTCCTTTCATAGATATTAGAGATTGAGTCTCATGTATGGTAAGAGGAAGCTATAATGTAGTAGTATAGAAGTTGTTTTTGTACAATAGAAAAGAGATAAAGCGAATAAGATTATGGAAACAAGACCATCTTCACTAGACGTTTGTAACACTGTCAGACGTGTCGGCCCGGCCGCATCGCGCGTCATGAGACATGACTCATCTCTCTCTCTCTCTCTCTCTCTCTCTCTCTCTCTCTCTCTCTCTCTCTCTCTCTCACACACACACACACACACACACACACACAGATATATAGTATGATATGTATGTTATTGTGGCTTACACGGAACTAATATTTCGTTACTTTATTTATTGTGAACCAAGCAAAGAGTAGTATTTTAGTTTCACTTATTTATTTTGAACAAAGTGAGAGAGAGAGAGAGAGAGAGAGAGAGAGAGAGAGAGAGAGAGAGAGAGAGAGAGAGAGAGAGAGAAAAAATGTAAAACAATAGGGGCTAGAACAATAACCAGTGCATATGCATTTTACTTGACCAATTTATCCATTCCATATGTATGTTGTTTACTCAATATACTTTGATGCCATTTACTTCATTTGCGATTCAAAATATTAGTGTCAGAATAATGGAAAGAATATTACTTATACGGAAATTGCCATTATAGAAATAAAATACTTTTGTTTTATCATTTATTTCTCTTGAAGCAAGCAAGAGAGAGAGAGAGAGAGAGAGAGAGAGAGAGAGAGAGAGAGAGAGAGAGAGAGAGAGAGAACATTCGAGCGTTGAAAACACTGTCCCGTCGACGAACAGTGGCAATAAGCGGTCTGTGTGTATCCTCCCTGCCTCCTCCCCCTACCTCCCCCCTCCCATCCCGCTCTCCACAATGCCTCCAGATCCTGCCAGAAATCCATTTTGTGGCGAAAAATACTTAGAAATATGGTAGCTACAGTAAATTTTGAGTTACAGAATTGTGAAATGAAGTATCTGTGACACATCTTTATAAAGTATATATCTTTCAGTGAAAGTCAATCGTTCGCTGATTTAGCCGCACCAGGAGACA
This sequence comes from Portunus trituberculatus, assembly GCF_017591435.1. NCBI lineage: Eukaryota > Metazoa > Arthropoda > Malacostraca > Decapoda > Portunidae > Portunus > Portunus trituberculatus. The sequence goes on from NC_059276.1 coordinate 111,827, forward strand.
CCCTCTGAATGTGAATGCCGCAGTTTACGGGTTAAAGAATCATGGATCCAGCTTCAGGAGCGCTAGAGACAGAGGCGGGGAGCCAGCCAATCACAGCGAAGCTACCGCGTTCGGTCCCTCACCTGGCAAATTCAAACCCAGAAAATTCGCTAAAACAGATGTGGTTGAACGTTATGCGGACTTTTTGCTCAAACTTTATATAGTACATTAAACCGGAAATTCGTTAAACGAACGTTCATTAAGGGGAGTATTGCCACATATATATATATACAGGCAACCCCCGTTTAACGAAGGGGTTACGTTCCTAAAAAACACTTCGTTAAGTGAAACTTCGTTAAGCGAACCGATTATAACAAGTTTAACCCCTGATTTGAACTTCCATTGAGAGTAAACAAAGCGAAAGTGCATCATAGTACAGTAAAAGGTTTAATGAAAGTAAAAATTATGAAGTTAAACATTTAGGTAGTTTACTTTAAGTCATTATAATGTACACTAATGTATGTATGTACGTAACTTTATAATGTTGATGATCTTAACTTTATGAAGGGAGGAGAGTGAAACGGAAATACACTAACCGGCAACCTGTGGAATGTAAACAAAGTGCGCATCATGGTACCGCATACAAAACTTATGTACCACATTTTCACAAGGCTTTCCATTTTATCTATTGTAGAGTCACGAGTTCTGGTGGTTCTTGTAGCTTGCAAGGAAGATGAGGTCTCACTAGCCTTCTTAATAGAGTCTCTTGACTTGAAAATAGTAGACAGTAGATGGAGTCAAGCCATGGTGGGAAGCAATGTTATTAGTTTTCTGGCCTTTCTCTTGTCTGTGAATAATACCCAGCTTCATTTCGAGAGTAAGACACTTCCTGGTCTTCTTAGGAACGTTAGGCCACATTGCAGGGCGTTTTGGTGGTAAGTTGAACTAAGGAAGATGAGCTGCTGGTGACGCTGTTATGTTTTGACTGGGCAGTGAGTGGTGCGTGTGATCTTGATCTTGATCTTGATGCTACAGGTTACACAGAATTTCTTCTGAGTCAGGCCTTTGTATCGGCAGAGCCTGTGTTGTCCACGAGAGGCTTGATCTTGATCTTTATTCTAAAGGTGTCTCAGGATTTCTCCTGAGGCAGGCCTTAGTACCAGCAGCTCCTGATGTATTCAAAAGCCTGTCAGCTTGCATGATACAGTGGGGCTTTCAAATTTGGAAAAAAAATTACCTGGATAAAACTTCGTTAAAGCGAGTTTGGTGTTTGTTAAACGAGCAGATGGTAGTAAATGAAACCTTCGTTATAACGAAATTTCGTTGTGTGAACCTTCGTTAAACGGGGTTGCCTGTATATATATAATATATATATATATATATATATATATATATATATATATATATATATATATATAGATATATATATATACATATATATATATATATATATATATATATATATATATATATATATATATATATATATATATATATATATATATATATATTGTTACGGTTAACTGCTGCTCACCGGGAGTATGACACTCCACAGGGTCCCCAACACTATATTTCACAGCAGCCGCAACACTCAGGTTCTTTCTGCTGAAAATGTGCAAACTCTAATAGACTGCTGTTCCCTCACGCTGCCCTGAGAGGCGACGAGATACTCTGTTATCACTCGTGCCTAATGAGGATTTGGTAATGATGCCAGCGTGTACTAATCCCTTCCCTGAGCCTTGCACACCCAGCCCTTAGTAGTAGACAAATAATACTACAGAAATAGAAGTTGCCAGCAGTGTATAACTTCCCCCACTGCTAGGGAATCTCCTTAGTAATTCCTTCTCCTCTTGTACCAGACCAAGTAGAATTTATAAATAGTATATAAGTTATGTGTTAAGGGCGAAGCCTTAATACTCCATAGAGAAAACCACCCACAAGGACAATTCCACCCACTTCTCTACGGAAGTATTAATGCTTCTCCACATGTCTTGTTCTCAGACTGTAAGTGCCTACAGACTGGGACAAGACGTGCAGTGTATATTACTATATTACTTAATGCAACAGATGCTTGCCAGCACCTGTTAAAACTGACTCCCTGTGCCTACGTCTTACTACAAGACATGATGCGTATTCCACATCCGGTGGTATACACAAGCCCAGCTACCAACTCCTGGTGACAGCCAGTTTGACAGGCTCCGAGTCCCCAACATCAATATCGTGTTCTATCAACTGAGTCCTGCCCGGAACACTGCTAAACACGGAAGAGTACTTCCTCAGCCGCCGAAGCAACTCATCTTGCTGATACCCTTCTAAGTGCTCAACCTTCTCTTTCAAGAGATGGAAGCTATTCCGTTCCTACTGTCCCGTAGGAACGACAGGTTCAGGCCCAATAACTTCTGGGCCTCTCCCTCCCAGCAGAAAAATAAAACTGAAGATGCCTCATGCATGGCAGAACTAAAAGAGCCCTTCTGGCTAGTAGAATGAAAATAGGGCTTCAGCATGTTAACGTGACACAGCTGAGCCCTCTTGCGCCGATCAGGAGTGACCACCAGGTAGTCAAGGTCACCCACCTTCTTTTCTTTAACATAGGGGCCACTATAGCGGGCAAGAAGCGGCTGGCCCTGAAGTGGTAACAACACAAGCACTTCATCTCCAGGGGCAAAACTCCGATACTCGGCCCTGCGATCATAATACCCCTTCATAGTCTGCTGGGCCTTACACAGGTGGGTCTGCACCACCTCTAATACCTTGGCCAATCTCTCTCGACTGCTCATGAGGCTTTTAAGCAGTGAGACGGCTCAGGCGACGGCTGACACCAAGCCTACTGAACTACGTTGAGCGGTCCACGCACTCGGTGTCCAAACACTAGTTGATTGGGTGAGAAACCGAGGGACTCAGTGGGCACTTCTCTCACTGCAAATAAGACATAGAGGACACCCTTGTCCCAATCCTTATCTCTCTCAAAGCAAAAGCTCTTGAGCATGGTCTTAAGGGTTTGATGATGTATCTCCAGGGCTCCCTGAGACTGCTGATGATAAGCACTGGACACGATGTGCTTGATCCCCCACTCGGTCATTGCATCTTTAAACAATTTTGAAGTAAAATTGGTCCCCTGATCGGACTGCAGCTCAGCTGGCAATCCAAAGTGTGTAAAGAAATTCAATAAAGCCTTCAGCACCAGCTTAGAGTGAGTGCTTCTCAGGAGAATCGCTCCAGGGTACTGAGTGGTAACATCCATTATGGTTAACAAATACTTGTGACCAGCCCTGGTTGCAGGCAGAGGACCTACTATATCAATCAAAGCCCTCGTAAATGGAGGATCAACAGCAGGGATGGGGTGGAGAGGTGCCACAAGGGTTGTCTGATTAGTCTTGCCCACCAATTGACAGGTGTGGCAGCACTTGAGAATTGTGGCTACTTCTCCAGGCATGCTGGGCCACCAAAAATTGCGACGCAGGCGAGCGACGGTCTTCCGGATGGCCAGGTGTCCAGCCATGGGCCCCTCATGTGCCAATAGCACAAGTGCCCCCCGCAGCTTATGCGGCACAACTACTTGCAGTAATTCACCACCGTCACTCTCCTGCCATATCCGACACAACACCCCTTGGTGCAAAACAAACTTCTCCCTGCCCTCCAACTCCTTACTTCCCTCACCCACTCGAGCAAAGAAGGAGGCCAACGCCGGGTCCTCCTGCTGCTTACGAATGAGCTCTTTTTTTTTTTTTTTTTTTTTTTTTTTTTTTTTTTTTTACGGTAAGGCCTATAGCGCCTGTAGGCACACTAGAAGAGTGTATAGGAAGCACTGTTCAGCTTCCGCCCATTAGTGACGCAGGCAATTTTATTTATAGTGGTACCCATATTAGCTCATCTTGAGTGTAACCACCTAGAGCCTGGGTATCATGGTGACATGTAGGTAACTTTAAACCACTCAACAAATGGCAAAGTGTTTTAAGGCTGTACGTGGTGGGATTCGAACCTACGCGTGAACGTCTGCCTGATCCCACGCTCACCACCTTATCCACTACGCCACCGCCTCCCTGCAGGCTCTAGCTGGGTAAGAGAAAGGGGAACTATGGGGTCATGAGGTTGAGGCAACGCTGCAACCCTACTTCCCACACGGCATCGAGGACGGAGAGCTGGCCCAGGCTGCTCCGCTCCTGCCATGTAATTCAGTGAGTCCTCAGAAGGATCATCACCAGCCAGGCAGTCACCAGGCAAGGGAACAGCTCGCTCCCTGCCTCCACTATGCTCCACAGGGGAAGAAACTTCCAACTCCCCTGCAAAGCTGGAAGCCTCCCCACCCTGGGTGCCAACTTCCAACAAACTGCCTGACTCATCATGCTGGGGCCTGTGCTGAACATCAGAGCCCTCAGCCTCCACACCAGAAAGCAACTCAGCACAAGTGCTCCCTCCGGAGTGCTCTGCAGAGTGAGGATAACCATCAAACAACTCAGCTACACCCAACATTACGTCCTCACTCTCAGCAACAACTCCAGCCGAGTCCGGTGCATTAACAGGTGACTCCACGCCGTCACCGTCAGCCTCTACACCTGAACTTAATGGTGAGCCCAACGCTGGCTCCACCACATCAGCACTGCTACTCCCATCTGGAGTCAATCCCACGTGCTGCTAGCAGCCTCCTGGGTAGTAAAAGGCTCTCTCTCTCTCAGCCCAACAGGCCTGAGAGTGGGTAACAACATTCACAGAGTCCTGCACCACTTGCCCAGACTCCTCAGCAACCTCACCCTCATCGGAGGTTAGAATCCATACACGACCACCAGCCAAATCATTCCCAAGCAGGAAGTCCACTCCTGCGACTGGCAATTCGTCCGCCACTGCTACCTGAGCTGTAGCAGTGACAAGGGGACATGACAGCGTCACCTCAGCCGTCATGAACTCCTCCACAGTGTTAAGTCCACGACACAACACTGTATCTTGCAGTACAATGACGGGATACTTTGTGCCATCAATCTCAACAGTGCCTCCACATAGGAAAGGATGGCATCAGTCAAGCTCACTATTTTTAGTAAGAGCGGGCATGGCAACAGGGTTAGGGACAGGTGGGTCAACCTGCTCTCCCTCTTCCAAAGACGACTCAGGCACACACCGTGCTTTCTACACTCTAAAGCCTGAAGGAGCAATCAACTGATCATTACAAACTTTGTCTGGCCACACCAGCAAGGCAACGGCTTCTCTGAGGACTTGGGAATTTCAGTTGTTACTAACTTTGGGCAATTGAACTTGAAATGCCCATTTTCTCAGCAGTGATAGCACGTGGGCTGGTAATCATACTTGGGTGTTTTGGGGCCGCCTTCCCGCCGTCCCATCCTTCGCAGAAGAAGGAGGGTGGGGGCCTGGGGCTTTCCCAAACCCATCTTACTGCCAAATCCAGTATATCGCCTAAAATGGCCTGGAGAGCCCGAGGAAGAACTGCCACCACTCCTGGGCCTCCCTTAGGACCACCTTCCTTTGATTCCAACTCCCAGGCTGCTGCACAGGACGGTGGGCCAACACATAATCATCAGCCCATGTAGCAGCCTCCTTCAAAGTCCTAAACCTCTTCTCCCTCAACAGAGGTACCAGCTCCTTATCAGCAATGTCAATGAACTGCTCCATAACTACTAACTCCTTCAGGGCCTCGAGAGAGTCAACACCCTCGCTTGCAATCCACCTCTCAAACACTTGCTCCAGTGAACGAGCACACTTGAGGTAGGAGTCACTTGCTCGCTTCCTCTTTCCTCTAAATTGCAAGCGATAGGCTTCTGGTCGCAGCTCATATGCCCGCAAGATGTCAGCCTTAAACTCCTCATAATCATCCAGATCATCAGCTGACATTTTGTCATAAACTTCAAGGCTTTTCCCTTGAGCTTATTCGCGACCAAGCCTACCCATCTCTCCCGAGACCAAGCAAACTCCTTGGCTTTCCTCTCAAAGCGAACAAACCATTCAGCCACTTTAGCCTCATCAAACTCAGGAACTAGCTGGAGACTTTGAACTAAAGTACGCTCTATACTCTGTTCTCCTCCTCCTCCTGTACCTCCAATAACTCCAGGCGTACTTACAGCATGGCGAGTTCTCTCCCACTCCAACTCTCTATCATTATCTGTCTTTTCCCTCTCCATCTCCAATCTCATCATTTCCATCTCTCTAGCCTCCTTCTCTGCTGCTAGTCTCTGAATTTCTCGTCTCTCTTCCGCCTCTCTAGCCCTCTCCTCAGCAGCTAGTCTCTTTAACTCTCGCCTCTCTTCTGCTTCTATCTCCATTTTCCTTATATCCAACTTCAATCGCAGTTCCTCCTGTCTGGCAGCTGACTGGACACTATCAGCAATACTGCTTGCTGGACTAGATCGTCGGGAGCCTCCCCTGCTTCTAATACTTTTGCCAGGGCTAATATGTCCCACATCACCTTCACTGGGCCTGCCATGTCCGTTATCATGAGACATACATGCGTCCCCACTGACCCCACGCGCGGCCAACGACTCATCATACCAACGTGGTGAGTCACCGCTAGCTTCTTGCCGGCTCACACCCGCACATGCACCCTCATCATCTACTGGTGAGGTGAACAGGCCAGTAACTCCTTCCATGGTGCTCATATGGGCTTGTTCTCACAAAAATAAAATAATATAAGTAATAATACCCCACACAATAAACACTACACCACTATAAAGCACTTGGTTTGTGATCCTGGCGAGGTCGCCAATTTTTGTTACAGTTAACTGCTGCTCACCGGGGAGTATGATGCTCCACAGGGTCCCCAACACCATATTTCACAGCAGCCGCAACACTCATGTTCTTTCTGCTGAAAATGTGCAAACTCTAAGAGAGTGCTGTTCCCTCACGGCGTCACAAGTGCCCTAAGAGGCGACGAGATACTCTGTTATCACTCGTGCCTAATGAGGATTTGGTAATGACGCCAGCATGTACCAATCCCTTCCGTGAGCCTTGTACACCCAGCTCCTAGTAGTAGACAAATAATACTACAGAAATAGAGGTTGCCAGCAGTGTATAACTTCCTTCACTGCTTGGGAATATCCTTAGCAACTCCTTCTCCTCCTGTACCAAATCAAGTAGAATTTATAGATAGTATATAAGTTATGTGTTAAGGGCGAAACCTTAATACTCCTTAGAGAAAACCACCCACAAGGACAATTCCACCCACGGAAGTATTAATGCTTCTCCACACGTCTTGTTCTCAGACTGTAAGTGCCTACAGACTGGGACAAGATGCACAGTGTATATTACTATATTACTTAATGCAACAGATGCTTGCCAGCACCTGTCAAGACTGACTCCACGTGCCTACGGCTTACTACAAGACACGATGCATATTCCACATCCGTGGTATACACAAGCCCAGCTACCAACTCCGGGTGACAACCAGCCACGCAGGGAGTCAAGATACTCGTAGCTAACAGGTCATACAGACGAGTACTGCATGCCGACTGGGAGACAGCATGAAGCTTTCCACCAGACAACCAGTGTGTGTGGCTAAGGCCACTATACTCAATATACTACAGAAACTATACAAAGCGATGGTGGTGGCACACAGCCGCCCACCAAATCACACTGGTGACCACGGCCACCTAAAAAACAATAATCGGGACGAGACAATACAGCGTCCCTCCGCGTCGCCATTCAACAAGAGGGGACGAACGCAAAAACTCGGGAAATGCAGCAAAATCAGCTACACTTTACCCTGGAACAACAAACCCGTTGCTCCACACCATCATAGCCTAACCAGCAGCAAACCAGCTACTCAAAAAGGAGGGCATAACTCCTAGACCGAGACTGTTGAGCACCCAGAACAGCCTAGCAACATGTCTCAATCCTCTGCCAGAACCCAAGAGAGCACGTTTCTACTTCCGCTAAAGACTGGTTCAGTACTGACGCGATGCTTGCCAGGCCCAGCGAGATGGCGGGAACAAAAAGGGGGAGGGTGGCCGCACAGCAGAACAGCAAGAGGCTGTGCTGGGGCCGCCATACAATACGAAATAATAAATTAAAGGGGAAATAGTGTGGTGCCCCTTACACGCCCACCTTAAAAGAAAACATTTTGGAAACAAAACATTTACAAAAAATTTTTTTAAAGCAGGGAACAGATTAAAGGGAATGGTCCCGGTACAGACAATCTCCCACAACGTTGTCTGCTCCTTTTATATGTTTGACAATAATATTGTATTTTTGGAGTAGAAGACTCCAGCGTGTTAAACGCTGATTTTTAAATTTAAACTTTTCTATGAACTGAAGGGGGCTATGATCTGAATAAATGACTACTTGGGGACCATAAGCGGGGATGTAAATTTCAAAATGCTGCAAAGCTAGCAAAATGGCAAGCAGCTCTTGCTCAATGATGGAATAGTTTTTCTGGGCGGGAGTAAACTTCTTGGAGAAGTAACACAGGGTGAATAACACCCTGGTCATGAGGCTGCATTAAGACAGTGCCTACCCCCACTTGACTGGCATCCACTGCGAGAGCAAAAGATTTTGAAAAGTCAGGGGCCTGGAGCACTGGCATCTCGCATAAAATGGTCTTAACTTGGTGGAAGGCACTCTCACAGTCTTCACTCCAGGTCCACCTCTTACCCTTTTGCAAGAGATCTGTAAGGGGTGCCAGGAGGGTCGAATACCCCGGTACAAAACGGCGGTAGTAGCCTACCACTCCTAAGAATCTCTGCAAGGCACGGCGACAGGTCGGTGCGGGGAACCGCCTAATCGCTTCTACTTTGGCTTCAGGAGGGGTGATGTAACCATGGCCCACTCGATAACCCAGGTATTGCACCCGAGCCTGTACAAACTCACACTTCTCCAAGTTGACTACTAATCCCGCTTCCTGGAGTCGTGCAAAGAGGGCCTCTACATTAGTCAGGTGCTCAGCCCATGTCGTGTCATAGATGACAACGTCGTCAATGTACCGACGCAGTGAGTCAGGCCATCAGTGACTTGGTCCATAAGACGCTGGAATGTGGCTGGGGCATTACGCAGCCCATAGGGCATCACTTGGCACTGATAGACAGCGCCGTTGGCCACAAAACTCGCTATCTCCTTAGCCTGCTCTGTCAATGGGACCTGCCAGTACCCCTTGACAAGGTCCAATTTGGTAATAAAGGTAGCTGACCCAATTCGGTCCACAGAGTCATCTACACGGGGCAAGGGATAAGTGCCTACTTTGGTTAGAGCATTCACTCGCCTGAAGTCAATACAAAATCTGACCTTGCTATCAGGCTTAGGCTGCAGGGTGATTAGGGAACTCCATTGACTGTAAGTCCGAGTAATGAGCCCATGCTCAAGCATGTACTCCAACTCCTTCTCCACCAATTCTTGCTTCATAGGATTTACTCAGTATGGGGGCAGTTTGACAGGCTCTGAGTCCCCAACATCAATATCATGTTCTATCAACTGAGTCCTGCCCGGAACACTGCTGAACACAGAAGAGTACTTCCTCAGTCGCCGAAGCAACTCATCTTGCTGATCCCCTTGTAAGTGCTCAACCTTCTCCTTCAAGAGATGGAAGCTATTCCGTTCCCACTGCCCCGTAGGAACGACAGGTTCAGGCCCAATAACTTCTGGTGCCTCTCCCTCCCGGCAGAAAAATAAAACTGAAGATGCCTCTTGCACGGCAGAACTAAAAGAGCCCTTCTGGCTAGTAGAACGAAAATAGGGCTTCAGCATGTTAACATGACACAGCTGAGCCCTCTTGCGCCGGTCAGGAGTGACCACCAGGTAGTCGAGGTCACCCACCTTCTTTTCTATAACATAGGGGCCACTATAGCGGGCAGCAAGCGGCTGGCCCTGAAGTGGTAACAACACAAGCACTTCATCTCCAGGGGCAAAACTCCGATACTCGGCCCTGCGGTCATAATACCCCTTCATAGTCTGCTGGGCCTTACACAGGTGGGCCTGCGCCACCTCTAATGCCTTGGCCAATCTCTCTCGACTGCTCATGAGGCTTTTAAGCAGTGAGACAGGGCGCTCAGGCGACGGCTGACACCAAGCCTCCCGAACTACGTCGAGCGGCCCACGCACTCGGTGTCCAAACACTAGTTGATTGGGTGAGAAACCCAGGAACTCAGTGGGCGCTTCTCTCACCGCAAATAAGACATATGGGACACCCTCGTCCCAATCCTTATCTCTCTCCATGCAAAAGCTCTTGAGCATGGTCTTAAGGGTTTGATGATGTCTCTCCAGGGCTCCCTGAGACTGCGGATGATAAGCACTGGACACGATGTGCTTGATACCCCACGCGGTCATTGTATCTTTAAACAACTTTGAAGTAAAGTTGGTCCCCAGATTGGACTGCAGCTTGGCTGGCAATCCAAAGTGTGTAAAGAAATTCAACAAAGCCTTCAGCACCACCTTAGAGTGAGTGCTTCTCAGGGGAATCACCTCAGGGTACCGAGTGGTAACATCCATTATGGTCAACAAATACTTGTGACCAGCCCTGGTAGCAGGCAGAGGACCTACTATATCAATCAAAACCCTCGTAAATGAAGGATCAACAGCAGGGATGGGGTGGAGTGGCGCCACAGGGGGTGTCTGATTAAGCTTGCCCACCAATTGACAAGTTTGGCAGCACTTAAGAATAGTGGCTACTTCTCTAGGCATGCTGGGCCACCAAAAATTGCGACGCAGGTGAGCGATGGTCTTCCAGATGCCCAGGTGTCTGGCCATGGGCCCCTCATGTGCCAATAGCACAAGTACCTCCTGCAGCTTATGCGGCACAACTGTTTGCAGTAATTCACCACTGTCACTCTCCTGCCATCTCCGACACAACACCCCGTGGCGCAAAACAAATTCCTTCCTGCCCTTCAACTCCTTACTTCCCTCACCCACTCGAGCAAAGAAGGGGGCCCTCTTGCTGCTTACGAATGAGCTCTGCAGGCTCAAGCTGGGTAAGAGAAAGGGGAACTATAGGGTCATGGGGTTGAGGCAACGCTGCAACCCTACTTCCCACACGGCATCGAGGACGGAGAGCTGGCCCAGGCTGCTCCGCTCCTGCCACGTAATCCGGTGAGTCCTCAAAAGGATCATCACTAGTCAGGCAGTTACCAGGCAAGGGAACAGCTCGCTCCTGCCTCCACTATGCTCCACAGGGGAAGAAACTTCCAACTCCCCGCAGAGCTGGAAGCCTTCCCACCCTGGGTGCCAACTTCCAACAAACTGCCTGACTCATCAGGCTGGGGCCTGTGCTAAACATCAGAGCCCTCAGCCTCCACACCAGGAAGTAACTCAGCACGAATGCTCCCTCCGGAGTGCTCTGCAGAGTGAGGATAACCATCAAATAACTCAGCTACACTCAACACTCCATCCTCACTCTCAGCAACAACTCCCGCCGTGTCCGGTGCATTAACAGGTGACTTCACGCAGTCACTGTCAACCTCTACACCTGAACTGACTGGTGAGCCCGACACTGGCTCCATCACATGATTCAGCACTGCTACTCCCATCTGGAGTCAATCCCACCTGGCTGCTAGCAGCCTCCTGGGTACTAACAGGCTCTCTCACAGCCCGACGGGCCTGAGAGCGGGTAACAACATTCACAGAGTCCTGCACCACTTGCTCAACCTCCTCAGCAACTTCACCCTCATCAGAGGTTGGAATCCATACACGACCACCAGCCAAATCATTCCCAAGCAGGATGTCCACTCCTGCGACTGGCAATTCGTCTGCCACTGCTACCTGAGCCGTAGCAGTGACAAGGGACATGACAGCGTCACCTCAGCCGTCACGAAGTCCTCCACAGTGTTAAGTCCACGACACAACACTGCTTGGCTAGATATCACCTTTCCAGTGACATTACGGCACACTGACTGCTGTGCACCCGTATCTCGCAGTACGGTGATGGGATATTTTGTGCCATCAATCTCAACAGTGCCTCCACATAGGAAAGGACAGCACCAGTCAAGCTCACCATTTTTAGTAAGAGTGGGCGTGGCAACAGGGGTATGGACAGGTGGGCCAACCTGCTCTCCCTCTTTCAAACATGACTCAGGCACACGCCGTGCCTTCTCAACTCTAAAGACTGAAGGAGCAGTCAACTGATCATTACAAACTTTGTCTGGCCACACCAGCAAGGCAACTGGCTTCTGTGAGGACTTGGGAGTTTCATTTGTTACTAACTTTGGCCAATTGAAATTAAAATGCCCTTTTGCTCGGCAGTGATAGCACGTGGGCTGGTAATTTTACTTGGGTGTTTTGGGGGCCGCCTTCCTCGCCGCCCCATCCTTCGCAGAAGAAGGAGGGGTGGGGGCTTTCCAAAACCCATCTTACTGCCAAATCCAGTGTATCGTCTAAAATGGCCTGAAGAGCCCGAGGAAGAACTGCCACCACTCCCTGGGCCTCCCCTAGGACCACCTTCCTTACGATTCCAACTCCCAGGCTGCTGTACAGGACGGTGGGCCAACACATAATCATCAGCTCACGTAGCAGCCTCCTTCAAAGTCCTAAACCTCTTCTCCCTCAACAGAGGTACCAACTCCTTATCAGCAATGTCAATAAATTGCTCCATAACTACTAACTCCTTCAGGGCCTCGAGAGAGTCAACACCCTCGCTTGCAATCCATCTCTCAAACACTTGCTCCAATGAACGAGCACACTCGAGGTAGGAGTCACTAGCTCGCTTCCTCTTTCCTCTAAATTGCAAGCGATAGGCTTCTGGTCGCAGCTCATATGCCCGCAAGATGTCAGCCTTAAACTTCTCATAATCATCCAGATCATCAGCTGACATTTTGTCATAAACTTCCAAGGCTTTTCCCTTGAGCTTATTCGCGACCAAGCCTACCCATCTCTCGAGACCAAGCAAACTCCTTGGCCTTCCTCTCAAAGCGAACAAACAATTCAGCCAATTTAGCCTCATCAAACTCAAGAACTAGCTGGAGACTGAACTAAAGTATGCTCTATACTCTGTTCTCCTCCTCCTCCTCCTGTATGTCCAATAACTCCAGGCGTACATACAACATGGCGAATTCTCCCCCACTCCAACACTCTATCTTTATCTGTCTTTTCCCTCTCCAGCTCCAATCTCATCATTTCCATCTCTCTAGCCTCCTCTGCTGCTAGTCTCTGAATGTCTCGTCTCTCCTCAGCAGCTATTCTGTTTGACTCTCACCTCTCTTCAGCAGCTAATCTCTTTAACTCTCGCCTCTTTTCTGCTTCTATCTCCATTTTCCTTATTTCCAGCATCAATCGCAGTTCCTCCTGTCTGGCAGCTGACTGGACACTATTAGCAATACTGCTTGCTGGACTAGATCATCGGGAGCCTTCCTTGCTTCTGATACTTCTGCCAGAGCTAATATGTCCCATATCACCTTCACTGGGACCGCCACGTCCGTTATCATGAGACATAAGTGCATCCATACTGAACCCCCCGTGCGGCCAAGGACTCTTCATATCAACATGGTGAGTCACCGCTAGCCTCTTGCCAGCTCACACCCACACACGCACCCTCATCATCATCTGGTGAGGTGAACAGGCCAGTAACTCCCTCCATGGTGCTCATAGGGACTCGTTCTCACCCAAAATAAAATAATATAAGTAATAATATCCCACACAATAAACACTACACCACTATAAAGCACTTGGTTTATGATCCCGGCGAGGTCGCCAATTTTGTTATGGTTATGCCTGCTCACCGGGGAGTATGACGCTCTACAGGATCCCCAACACTATATTTTACAGCAGTCGCATCACTCAGGTTGTTTCTGCTGAAAGTGTGCAAGCTCATACCAGACTGCCGTCCTCCACGGCATCACAACAGCCCAGCGAGGCGAGGAGACACTCTGGTATCGCTCGTGCCTAATGAGGATTTAGTAATGATGCCAGCATGTACCAATCCCTTCCCTGAGCCTTGCACACACCCCTTCCCCCCAGATGGGAACCGCCTTGTCGTGGTGGGGGGGCTTGCGTGCCCCTGTGACCTGGCGAGCTAGGCTAGAGGGGGCTTAGGCCCCTGCTCTGCCCTTTCAAGGGGGAGAGGGCTACCCATGCTAGTACGGTCGCCAATGAGGGGCCAGACTAAATGGTTCCTACGTAGGCTGCCAGTGGACCAGCGGAGCCACCCGCTGGAGGGATCGCCCAATAAGGGCTGGGATGCTTTGGGATGCTTTAGCTCTGTCGTGGACAAACATTCGTATCATGTGGGGCCTTTTTAAAACGACTGGTCCGCATGGGGACGAGGTACCCGTCCACGGCAGCCAGTGCTCCTCCCATTGTAGTCCCAGTAGGTGGTTTCCCTTGCCCCTGGAGCCAATTTTTGTGTAACTTTTTTTTTTATGGGAAAACACAAAAACATTCAGGTTCTCGTGAGGTGGCTGACCTGGCCCACGAGACGTCATCTTCAGGTCTGAGTGGGAAGGAGGATTCCCCTCCACAAGGGCCTCCCGCAGCAGTCTCCTGTTCTGGGAGTTCTTCTGAGGGACGTATTTCTGCTGCATATGACTCTTGTGATGGTAAATGTTAACCCATCATTTTCCTATCACGCCTTGCACTCACTTCTCAAGGTGTATGGCACGGTTCTTCGCATTCGACTTGTTTATGATAAGGACTTTCCATCTAACCGCTGCTATGTAACTTTTCTGTCATGTGATGAAGCCCGTTTGGCTTATGAACATGTAGCATCTCTGCCCTTGCCGGCTCTGGCTTTAAAACAGAACTTTCTCCACTCGCAATATTTCGGACAGTGACACGGACTACATCCCAAATCTTTTGAAAACCATTCAGAGAATTCAGTTCCTGAAGTCCGCCAGATCCCGCCTCCACGTTGGTTTGTGGCGTACTACAGAAATGGGCGGAATTTCATCCATGCCTCCCGGTACTTGTCCAAAGAGATCGGCACGATTCCTGAGGGAAACCTCAAGAAATATGGGAAGGGGTGCTAGTGCGAGCAAAGATATCACGCAGGCAAGGATGTTGCAACATCTCCCATGCCCTTCTGACAGCATGTTTGAGACTATTAAGGCACATCCCACCTTTAATTACAGTAAAGGTTGTGTGTACAGTCAGGATCTCTATGAATTTCCTGAGGAGGAAATACTGGCAATGTGTCCTAACTCAGTCCAGAAGGTGACTAAGATGAGGAACTCCTCCAACATGGTCCTTCTCACCTTTTTGGGTCCACCCTCCTGACCGTGTTAATATCGGTCCTATCAATCTTAGGGTGAGGCGTTTTGTTTCTCGCCCTCTTCAGTGTTTCTCATACAAAAGCTCGTGTAAGGAAGCTTTCGATGTGGTAATTGCTCTGCACTAGACTCATTCTGAGGAGCATTGCAATGGTGCAGCTTATTGTTTCATTGCCGTGATGCTCACCAGGTACGTTCCAGGCAATGCCCCAGGTATCGCCTGGAGCAGGACATTCTACAGCTTGCTAATAGTCAGTTCATCAGCCTGGTAGCGCCCGCCGTGAACTCCTGTACCGCCAGAAGGATGGTACTGGTGCGACATCCTATGCTTCATTGGCCGCTCGCTCTTCAGCTGAGTCTGCCGGTCCGAAGACAACTCCTGCTACCTCTCGCTCTGTTGGGGCGGGTGGTCCTGTTCATCTGACTAATAGGTTTGCCCTTTTGTCCGATGACTCAGTTGAGTCACCTGCAAGAAGTGACGAGAATAATACGGACTTGACCAAAGTCACCCATATAGTAGATGTCCATTTGCCACCTGTATCTCCTAAGCCTTTGAAGGGCCTGACCAAACGGCACCGCGGCTCTGCGGAGTCGTTAGATTTAGCTCAGCCTAAAGCAATCTAAGGTTTCTCCCGGTGCATAATCGTGAGTCCTCCAGGGACCGCTCTGCAATGGTAGCTCCAGTAGTTTCTGTCCAGCCTTCTGTGACGCCCTCCGTCTCAGATCGGGCTTCTTGTGATGAGGACGGTCTTAGCATGGAGACGTCCGATGATATTGTCACAGCCGTCCCTCGTGGACCAACTGTATCAAAAGTGCAGTCCAGCCTGACCCTCGTCCTCCGATGACCGATGGTTCGCATCACTCACCGGTAGGCCGAAAGGCTGCGGTCCAACGACCCGGCACATCTCAACTCCCGGTGTCTTCTCGTCGGTTGATTATTTCTAGTCAGGTCAGTCACGGGCAGCCCTCAAAAGGCTCGCCCGTCCACTGCACCCAAATAGTCATCTTCAAGCTTCTACAGTGGAACTGTAGAGGCCTTCGCGCCTCGTGGGGAACTCCGAGCTTTGCTGTCGGAGTTCTCTCCAGCCTGTGTAGCTCTACAAGAGACTATGCTAGGTGATAGTACTTATTCTAGTCCTCCTGGCTATCGTGCCTTTTTAGCACTCCTTTCCTGACCAGGGCCACCACGGTGGCACAGCTATTCTAGTCCGTCAGGATATACCTGTTATCCCGGTACAACTTAACTCTCCCTTCAGGTGGTTGCTGTTAAGGTCTTTATGGGACGATCCTACACTATTTGCAGTTTATATCTCCTCCTCGGCTTCCTGTCTCCAGGGGTGAGCTTGACGGCCTGGTGCGTCAGCTGACTCCGCCTTTTCTTTGTTGGGAGATTTTAACGGCCGTCACCCATTGTGGGATGAAGGTGCTAGTAATCCTCGTGGGGTTTTAATCGGTTCTTTTATTGAGGATGAGGGATTGGAGGTTTTAAATTCTGGGGATGTTACACATTTCCACAGTCCTACTGGGACTTTTACAGCTATCGATCTTTCTCTGTGGACATCTAATTCTTTCCTTGATTTTAATTGGCGGTCCTACCGGATTTACACGGTAGTGACCACTTTCCGATTTTATTGAATCTGTGAAATCTGAGCCACAGTCCCGGCCCCACGCTGGGTTTTAGACAAGGCAGATTGGCCTCGATTCACAGACCTTAGCTCTTTTATCCGTCCGCTGGCTGACTTTTCTACTTGTGCTGAGGCTGTTGATTATTTTACCGATTTTTTATTTCAGTAGCGCTTCAGACAATCCCTAGGACGTCAGGTCGCTTTACTAAGCGTCCCGTTCCTTGGTGGAACGCAGCATGCACTAAAGCTGTTAAAGAGAAACGGGCAGCTTTCTCTCGTCTCCGGCGACATCGTGGGGACCCGCAGTGCCTGGAAGCTTTTCGGCGCTGCCGAGCTCGGGCCCCCGCGTTTTGAAAGAGGCACAAAGAGCCTCTTGGAAAGCTTATGTCTCTTCCATTAATGCCGCACCCTCTTACGGATGTCTTTAACAAAGTCCGCCGAATTGCTGGGAAGTATTCTGCTCCTTCCCACCAGTTTTGTTGTCTGCTGGGCGAACGGTGGCAGACCCTAGGACTGTCGCCGACCTCTTCGCGGAGCACTTTGCCAGTGTTTCCCGGAGGCATCCTGCAGCCCCGGCGCACGTCACCGCCAGAGAATGGAATCTCTCGGCATAAATTTTCTTCCACTGGAGGAGTCTTATAATGTCCCTTCTCTGCCTCCGAGTTGCGGACTGCTTTGTCCCAGTGTCATGACTCTTCTCCTGGCCAGATGATATTCCTTATGCCTTCTTGCGCCACATGTCTGACACTGCTTTTAACTTTTATTAAATCTTTATAATATGATTTGGCATACCGGTGACTTTCCATCTTCTTGGGCTGTGGCAGTGGTTCTCCCATTTCCGAAGCCTGGGAAAGATAATCTCCAGGCTACGAACTACCGTCCTATATCTTTGACGTCCTGTATTTGTAAAGTGTTAGAAAAGATGGTAAATGTAAGACTCATGTGGTACTTGGAGAGGGGAAGTACTTGTCATCGGTACAGTACGGCTTCCGAAAGATGAGGTCTACTACTGATGCTCTTTTATCCCTAGAGTCTTCTATTTGTGAGGCCTTCGCTAATCACCACCATCAAGTAACTGTATTTTTGACCTGGAGAAGGCCTACGACACGGCTTGGTGTCATGGCATTTTACAGTCTTTGTTTAATTTTGGCCTTCGTGGCCACCTTCCTATTTTTATCCAGCAGTTTTTATCCAGACGTCTTTTACGGGTTCGAGTTGGGAGTGTTCTCTCCGATGCTACTGCTCTAAATGACGGTGTCCCACAGGAAGTATTCTTAGTGTTACGCTATTCGCAGTTGCAATAAATGGTGTTATAGATACTCTACCGGATGGCATTCACAGCTCTTTATATGTTGACGACTTGTGCATCTCTTTGCTGCTGCTAGGATGTCACTGATTGAGCGCAAGCTCCAACTGGCGATCAATAGGGTGTCCAGTTGGGCCAACATGAACGGTTTTCGATTCTCCACCTCAAAGACCGTAGCCATGCATTTTTGTCGCAATCGTGGTGTCCATCCAGACCCGGATTTATATTTAGCCAATAGACGCCTCTCATGCGTGGAGGCGACTCGATATCTTGGCCTTTTGTTTGACAACCGTCTCACCTGGGTTCCCATTTCCGTTCTCTTAAGGCGTCTTGTCGGCAGGCACTATCCCTTCTTCGGGTTTTAAGTCACACCTCTTGGGGTGCGGACAGGGACACGTTGCTGCTGCTTCACCGTACACTCATACTTCCAAGCTGGAATACGGCTGTGAGATCTACTCATCCGCAACGGATGCACGACTACGCACGCTTGACCCCGTGCATCATGCTGGGGTCCGCTTGGCTACAGGTGCATTTCGGACATCTCCAATACCTAGCCTTCTAGTGGATGCTGGTTTCTGGCCGCTCGACCTCCGGCGCCAGTCTTCGATGCTCCGGTGTTGGTTTCGCACCCACCGTCTTCCTGATTCTGTCCCTTGTCTGTCAATGTTGCGGGACTCGCGCTCGCAGGCGTATGTCACTCGACCGAGTCTCCCTAAACCTTTTGGCCTTCGAGTTGCAAATCTCATGGCGGAGTTATCTATCGACCCCACTCCTGTGTACTCTTTCCGGCTCCCACGAGTTGGTTATTGGCAGCTTCCTGTTATCTCATTATGCCCCCTGCCATGGATGGCAAGAAGGATTTTCTGCCAGCTCTGTCCACACACGGTTTTTAGAACACTTTTTTATGCATTCTGATGATATCCCTGTTTTTACTGATGGTTCCAAATCCGACGCAGGCGTTGGGTTTAGTGTGGTTTTCCCCTCTTTTTATCGGTCTGGCA
The DNA here is from genome assembly GCF_017591435.1 of Portunus trituberculatus. Lineage (NCBI taxonomy): Eukaryota > Metazoa > Arthropoda > Malacostraca > Decapoda > Portunidae > Portunus > Portunus trituberculatus. The sequence goes on from NC_059276.1 coordinate 130,857, forward strand.
GCCTTCCTTCAGTGGCATCCGTCTTTACTGCGGAGCTGTCTGCCATAGTCCTAGCTTTACAGATTATTTTTACTCTACCGGTTTCGTCTTTTACAATTTTTAGTGACTGTCGCAGTGCTCTTACTTCTCTCTCTTGCACTATATCCTTTAACCCTTTGGTTTTATCAGCCCTGGAGTGGCTATATCTTCTTACACAACGAGGATATCGTGTTGGGTTCTGTTGGGTCCCTGGTCACGTTGGTGTTCCAGGAATGAACACGCAGATCGCCTCGCTAAAGAGGCAGCAAGTCGCGCTCCATCTCCTGCCCTGTTCCGTTTCGAGATGTATTTCATCTAATTCGTGAGGCAGTTGCAGCAATTTGGCAGAGGAGATGGCTAACGGGGTCGCAACCTCGAAAATGGGAGAGATCACTACTTCCTCTATCCCTCAGTGGACATACACCCATGTCCGGGATCGACGTTTACAGACTTTATTGGCGCGACTGCGTATAGGTCACACGTACCTTACAAAAAGGTACCTGTTGACCAGGGACCCTCAACCTTACTGTGATGACTGCCTGGTGCCGCTCACCGTGCGGCACCTGTTGGTAGAGTGCCCTAGTTTGATCGAGTTACGACACGCTACCTCTACCGCTGTCGCGGTAGAGATAGCGGTGTCTATTATATCTCAAGGTCCTTGGACCAGAGTGCCTGGCCCAGGGTCATGATGTTTTTAATTTTTTGGGAGAAGCAGGCCTTCTCCCAAAAGTGTGAATTTTTTATATTTTTTTCAATGTATATTAATGTTTTATGTAATTTTATTGTAGTTTTTTGTTTATAGTTAATCTTTAATTTTAACGTTTTTACCTACTTTTAGTTATTTTATAATTACTCTTTTAAACCCTTTTGGTCTTCTTGGTTTTTTCCTGCGGCGCCATATGACCTCCGCTGTTGCGGCGCCCACCTTTAAGCCCACCCCCTTTGCACACCCAGCCCCTAGTAGTAGACAAATAATACTACAGAAATAGAGGTCGCCAGCAGTGCATAACTTCCCCCACTGCCAGGGAATCTCCTTAGCAACTCCTTTTCCTCCTGACAGCAAACCAAGTAGAAATTATAGATAGTGTATAAGTTATGTGTTACGGGCGAAGCCTTAATACTCCGCAGAGAAACCGCCCACAAGGACAATTCCACCCACTTTTCTACGGGAGTATTAATGCCTCTCCACACGTCTTGTACCCAGGCTGTAAGTGCCCACAGACTGGGGACAAGATGCGTGGTGTAAATAACTATATTATTAAATGCAGCTTATGCTTGCCAGCACCTGTCAAGACTGACTCCACGTGCCTACGGCTTACTACACGACACGATGTGTATTCCACATCCGGTGGTATACACAAGCCCAGCTACCAACTCCGGGTGACAACCAGCAACGCAGGGAGTCAAGATACTCGTAGCTAACAGGTCGTGCAGATGATGACTGCACGCTGACTGGAAGACAGCATGAAGCTTCCCACCAGACAACCAGTGTGTGTGGCTAAGGCCACTATACTCAATATACTACAGAAACTACACAAAGCGATGGTGGTGGCACACAGCCGCCCACCAAACCACACTGGTGACCACGGCCACCTAAAAAACAATAATCGGGACTAGACAATACTGCGTCCCTCCGCGTCGCCACTCAACAAGAGGGGACGAACGCAAAAATACGGGAAATACAGCCAAACCAGCTACAGTTTCCCCTGGAACAACAAACTCATTGCTCCAGACCGTCACGGCATAACCAGCAGCAAACCAGCTACTCAAAAAGGAGGGCATAACTCCCAAACCGAGACTGTTGATCACCCAGAACAGCCTAGCAACACGTGTCTCAACCCTGTGCCAGAACCCAAGAGCGCATGTGTCTACCTCCGCTAAAGACTGGTTCAGTACTGACGCGATGCCTGCCAGGCCCTGCGAGATGGTGGGAACAAAGAGGGGAAGGGTGGCCGCACAGCGCAACAGCGATAGGCTGTGCTGGGGCTGCCATACAATACGAAATAATAAATTAAAGGAAATAATGCGGTGCCCCTCACAATAATATATATACAGGCAACCCCCGTTTAACGAAGGTTCACACAACGAAATTTCGCTATAACGAAGGTTTCATTTTACTACCATCTGCTCGTTTAACGAACACCAAATTCGCTTTAATGAAGTTTTATCCAGGTAATTTTTTTCCAAATTTGAAAGCCCCACTGTATCATGCAAGCTGACAGGCTTTTGAATACATCACGAGCTGCTGGTACTAAGGCCTGCCTCAGGAGAAATCCTGAGACATCTGTAGAATAAAGATCAAGATCAAGCCTCTCGTGGACAACACAGGCTCTGCCGATACAAAGGCCTGACTCAGAAGAAATTCTGTGTCACCTGTAGCATCAAGATCAAGATCAAGATCAGACGCACCACTCACTGCCCAGTCAAAACATAACAGCGTCACCAGCAGCTCATCTTCCTTAGTTCAACTTCCCACCAAAACACCGTGCAATGTGGCCTAACGTTCCTAAGAAGACCAGGAAGTGTCTTACTCTCGAAGTGAAGCTGGGTATTATTCACAGACAAGAGAAAGGCCAGAAAACTAATAACATTGTTTCCCACCATGGCTTGACTCCATCTACTGTCTACTATTTTCAAGTCAAGAGACTCTATTAAGAAGGCTAGTGAGACCTCATCTTCCTTGCAAGCTAAAAGAACCACCAGAACTCGTGACTCTACAATGGATAAAATGGAAAGCCTTGTGGAAATGTGGTACATAAGTTTTGTATGCAGTACCATGATGCGCATTGTTTACATTCAACAGGTTGCCGGTTAGTGTATTTCCGTTTCACTCTCCCTCCCTTCATAAAGTTAAGATCATCAACATTATAAAGTTACGTACATACATACATTAGTGTACATTATAATGACTTAAATTAAACTACCTAAATGTTTAACTTCATAATTTTTACTTTCATTAAACCTTTTACTGTACTATGATGCACTCTCGCTTTGCTTACTCTCAATGGAAGTTGAAATCAGGGGTTAAACTTGTTATAATCGGTTCGCTTAACGAAGTGTTTTTTAGGAACGTAACCCCTTCGTTAAACGGGGGTTGCCTGTATATATATATATATATATATATATATATATATATATATATATATATATATATATATATATATGTACTATTGAAGTCAACAGCGAGGTCTGCATTATTCTTTTTGTACAGCGTATTTTGTGTTTTCGCACAAGTGCGTTTGTCCGGTTTTAGTTGGTAGAGTAGTGTGCCAAAGTCCATTTCTCTAGACGTCTTTCGGTCTTGATCAGACCATCTTCAGGAGAGAAGTGAGTGCAACTAGTGAGGATGCGGGCTTATCTGGGCGGCGGAAGCAGGTAGTCGCGTCAAGTAGCCAGTCAGAGCGCGGATCGAGTTTCGCCTGAAGCGGCCAATGAGCAGCCGGCTACAGCTCCGTGTGGCTGTCGCTGGGATGGTAACGATGATTCTGGCTGCTGTTGTATGTTGATGGTAGGTTTTCTGAGTGAAAACCTACCATCAACAGCCACACGGAGCTGTAGCCGGCTGCTCATTGGCGCTTCAGACGAAACTCGATCCATGCTCTGACTGGCTACTTGACGCGACTACCTGCTTCCGCCGCCATATAAGCCCGCATCCTCACTAGTTGCACTCACTTCTCCTGAAGATGGTCTGATCAAGACCGAAAGACGCCTAGAGAAAATGGACTTTGGAACACTACTCTACCAACTAAAACCGGATTTAACGCCTTGTGCGAAAAACACAAAATTCGCTGTACAAAAGAATAATGCAGACCTCGCTGTTGACTTCAATAGTACATGCATTCAAAATGGTCTACTCCCAAAATATAAATATATATATATATATATATATATATATATATATATATATATATATATATATATATATAAAGCAAACTGATTACATATTCTTTTAAAAGCCTCAATGAAGTTAGAAAATGATTGAGTTTTCATGTAATAGTAAAACATTCTAGAGCACTGTACCTTTTTTTTTTTTTTTTTTTATAGTTATGAGTTCTAACAGTGGCATTTCCTCTTCAGATTTCTACTGTGTTGGCTGGTATCCACATAGCCCCAGGCAGTGCTGAGTATGAGGAACTCAGCAACCAGCCCTCTTCTTTACATACTACTGGTAAAAGAGCTTTTTGGTTTCCTAAGATATAAAATTTCTTACTAGCTATGTGATTTAATTAACTTTTTTTTTCTTAATGATAGCAAGGTATTTTTTGACTATTGAACTTTGCAGTTGTTAGTTATTCAAATTAAGAATAAATTGAATATTTACCATCATTATCGTTATTTTTTAGAGATATCTTACATGTTTGTACTATGTTGGATATATTAACATGATGGCTAGTTGTCAGTGTGCACACTCCTTAGATTCCTTCCTGAACAGTCATAAATCTTTTCTCCATTATTTCATCTAAAGTTTTCTTGGATATGTCTCAGAAAACTTGTACCAACCTGGATGCCACCATATGTAGAGGTGGGCAAGGGCACTCTTATATCCGCTCCTCCACTCTGAGTTGACTTACAAATCGTGAGCCCAGAAGTTCGAGCCCCAAAACTAAGAAATCTGAATGTATGAGTTGGGAGCGGACACTTCAAAATGAAAGTCCACTCTTCTGCTCATGCTCTTTTTTCTCATTCTCAGCTCACGCTCCCTCTGTCCACTTGCGCTCTCCACTCATGCTCTTCACTCTGCACTCTCTGTTCAAAAGTGTTTGATGATGATAGTTAAGAGGAGGAGAATGATAATAATATTAATAATAATAATAATAGTAATAATGATGATAATAATACAGTAATGATAATGATGATATTAATAATTAATAATAATAATTAATTTCTTGTGTATTAATTTACTAACCTTCTTTTTACTAGATATTCAAATGAGGGAAACTCATTCAGATCTCTCTCTCTCTCTCTCTCTCTCTCTCTCTCTCTCTCTCTCTCTCTCTCTCTCTCTCTCCATGTGTGTATTTACCTATTTGTGTATTACAGGGCCCGAGCTAAGCTCTCTGTGACCTGTCTCCTTGTCCATTCCTGTCATATCTCTCTTTCATCTGATTGACACACACTGCATCAACGACATCACTGCTCAGTTTATTCCACTTATCAATGCTACGATGCGGGAAACTGTATTTTCTCACGTCATTTAGACATGTCTTTTATTAGCGTTTTTCCATGTCCTCGGAGATGATTACTTGTGGTCACCTTTATCAACTCTCTGTCCAGTATGTCAATCTTGTTCACCGATTTATACATAGTTATCATGTCTCCTCTTGTTCTTCTCTCTTCTAATGTGATCAGCCCCAGCTTCCTCAGTCTTTCCTCATAGTCTTACTCCCTGAGTCCTGGTACCTTGTTGCCAGCCTCTGTACCCTTTCCACCTTCTTCACATTTTTCTTCATATGCGGTGACCAGACACATGCTGCATATTCTAACTGGGGTCTTATTAACCCCTTCGCGCCGGATGTTAAAAAGCCCGCCTGTATGATATACGGGTGGTAGTGCCGCCTTGGCGGGAAACTCGTGCAAGCTTGTCATTCTTGTCGTCATTGTGTATTATGCTGCTATTTTTAGTCACTATATCGCCTTCAAGAGGAAAGTGGACGCTTCTCTCTTCGGGAGAGAGAGAGAGAGAGAGAGAGAGAGAGAGAGAGAGAGAGAGAGAGTGACATTTGCTAATATTTTAGACACAAGCGGACGCAAGTAGCTTATGTTTCGAGAGGAAGAGGGGAGGGAGGGAAGGAGAGGGAAACAAAGGGAGAGAGAGAGAGAGAGAGAGAGAGAGAGAGAGAGAGAGATTAGAAAATTTGTTGTTTTTGTGTGTGTGTGTGTGTGTGTGTTTTCACGAATGTTACAAGGCATGTAACTTATCTTATCTCGTAAGATAAGCTGGGGCTACCCAACAGTCGACCTGATCGCCACTGTCTCAATTACCGGATTCGAACTTTGTGTCCCCTTTCAGGATCCGGCGCCATCGCCACAGACGCCTTCCTCTATAATTGGGACAACCAGGATCTGTACGCCTTTCCACCCTTCCCCTCATCAGGAGAGTTCTCAACAAGCTCCGGGCTTCCCGAACACGCATCTCATCCTCATAGCCCTTACTGGCCTCAGAATGGTTTCCAGATGGTTTCAGATCTGAGACAGCCACACAAGTTCACACTAGTCTGAGGCATCAACTGACAGGGCTTTCTGAGGCACTTCTAAGGTGGCCCAGTTCTTATCTCACGACAAGAGGCCTTCCTCTGCTTCCAACTATCTGCACAAGTGGAAGGTGTACAGGAAGTGGTGCAAAGATCACGCCACACTGTCTCCAATCCCACGGTCCAAAAGGTTGCAGATTTTCTCGTTCACCTGCGCCAGGATTGCAATCTTTCTATCTCTGCCATTAAGGGTTATAAGGCCATGCTGAATGGAGTCTTTGCAATCAGGCGTGGACCTCAACAATGACCGGTGTTGAGTGCTATTGTCAAGGCGTGCTCTTTTCAACCCCGCAGACCTACTAGGAATCTTAGTCCTTCCTGGAACTTGGATGTAGTTCTTCGCTACCTGTCCAAGGCCCCCTTAGAGCCCCTTCGGCTCCTGTCCTCCAGGGACCTGACCAGAAAGACTCTTTTTCTCTTGGCATTAGCTACAGCGCAGAGGGTAGGGGAGATCCAGGCCCTCTCCTCTCGAACTAGCTGGCAAGGACAGGATCTTACGGTCTGCTATCTCCCTGAGTTCATTGCTAAGATGGATACGGGAGTTCACAGCAATTCCGTATTAAGAACCTTACTTCCATTCTCGGTTCCATGGATGAGGAGCGCTTTATGTGCCTTGTTCGGGCTCTCTGCCACTACTTACAACGAACTGCTTCAGAGACAAGGCCCAGGAATCTGTTTGTTGCCCCAGGAATCTGTTTGTTGCAGTTAAACGCCCTTCTCGACCTATGTCGAAAGCAGCCATCTCATATTTCCTAAGGGATACCATCAAGTCTGCCCATGAGGCTATTTCTGACTCTGTCTGCCTCGAGGTCAATGCCCGTGCCCATGACATCCGTGGCATTGCTGCCTCCATGCTCCTCTGGGAAAACTGCTCGGTTCCGACCATCCTGAAGGCAGCACGCTGGAGGACTCACTCGGTCTTTGCCGACCATTATCTCCGCGATATAGTGCGGAAGGAAGGCAACGTTTTTTCCCTGGGTCCAGTTGTTGCAGCCGGTCACATTGTGGGCTGACAGCTACCACAAGGTCCTCCTTGCTCTGGGGTAACGCTTCGGCTCCCTCAGGTGAATACTCCAGTGCTCCCTTACACTGCTCGTCTTAGTTGATTGGGTCAGTAGCCGGAGTTCTCTCCTCTGCGTCAGGGTATTGAGCACGCTCCTGGAACACTCATCCCCTGACCCCTAAGGCCTGTTCCCTTTTAGACACACGGATTAGGAAGACCTCCCAAACCCTTAGCCAAGCCCGCTGGCACCCCTATGCTGCCCGCCTCAGCCAAGAGGTTAGTGTCTACATATGGACAGTTTGTTTTCACCCTCTACGCCTGGCACATTCTTCTGACTCCCGCCTCCTTCAGTGTTGGACTCTGCTATATTTTGTATGAAAAACAGGTGTCTGTGACAGAAATCTAATTTTTAATGTTAAGATTAATTTCTTCACTTACCTGTTTTTCATACAAAACTTCACCGCCCTCCCTTCCTCCCCCAGTCAGGTTCTCTCCCTTGAGAAATAACTGACTGGTTGTCCACGGAGTGTGCTGGCGGCAGCAATGAGAGCCGCTCTGCCAGGCGTAGCGCTAAAGCGGGCGGTTTCTCGGCGAAAAGGTATGAGGAGCAGTGGAACTGCTATATTTTATTTTGTATAAAAAACAGGTAAGTGAAGAAATTAATTTTAGCATTAAAAATTAGATATTCCTTCTGTGCTGTTCTTACTTCAACATATCTATTCCTTGCTGTTTTGTAAACTTCTCTTGATAATACATCACTGTTTTTCTTAAGTTTCTTCCATGCCTTTTCTTTGTTCTTTTTTGCTTCTTCACAATTTCTATTAAACCACTGTTTATTATTTAAAGTCCTCTTTCTGTAATATGGCACAAACTTTTTCACAGCAGAGTTATACAAATCCATAAATTTATCGTATTTCAATTGCATATCCCTTTCCTGGTATACCACGGACCAGTCAGTTTCATTAAAGAACTCCCTTATATGGTTATAATTTGCCCTAATATAATTTAATTTTTCCTCCCTTCGTTCCACAATCTTATTCGTGGTTAATTCCATATCCAGCTCAAAGCTTAGGACATCATAATCGCTTCTCCCCAAGGGACATTTATGTTCAATTTCCTCTTTTAGAGAGATGCCCTTGGTAAATAGCAAATCCAACCTTGCTGCAACATGTGGTCCCCTGCACCTTGTTGGTGATCTCACCCACTGTGTCATCAAGTTATTTGTTGCTACCTTTAACAATTCCTCTGCCCACTAACCACCGTTCACCACTTCGTAGTCTTCCCACACTATTTCTTTTACAATTAAAGTCTCCGACTATCATCACTCTATCTTTTCTGATGAGTTCTTGCTTCATTCTGTCTAGAGTATTTCTCATCACCATTTGGTACTGTTCATATTCCCAAGCATTGGTTCTGGGTGGTATGTATACTGTTATAATATTAATATCCCTCTTGCCATCTGTTATAAGCATACTTATCACTTCCTCATTTCTCTTACTTTAGTTCACCTCCTTCACTATCAGATCTTCCTTAGTAAGAACCATTATACCACCACCTCCTTTATTTTTTCTATAATTTCTCCATACTTTGTAGTGTTTTACAACAAACCAGTCTAGCTTTATTTCGGGCCTTAGCTTTGTTTCCACTACACACATTATGTCCGGATCGTTATTTCTTAGGTAATCCATACATTCTAGCCTCTTAGACAGAAATCCATCTATATTCATGGAAGTCACTTGTATTCCATTCCTAGTCTCTTTCTTCCATGTAATGTCTATTCCGTCTGTTTTATCCACCACTTCTTTAGCCTCCCATTTCTCATCCTCCAAAAAAAACTTGGTCTTTTCCTCCTCTGTTCTTTCGTCATTCCTCTCTTTCAGTTCAGTTACAAGCTCTTTCATTTTCATTCGCTCATCCTGTGACATATTTCTTCTTATGTAAATTGTTTTGGTTTCCTCAGAGTCCTTAAGTTTCCAAGCCCTCCTCAACAAGACCTCAGCTGCCACCTGAGACTTTAATTTCAATTTTAATGGTCTATTCTTGCCTTCCTCAAAAGCTCCCAATCTCACACTTTCTTCTACCTCAGCATATAGGTCTTCTTCCTCCACAGAGATCTTATTCAGTAAAGACTTAATCCTGTCATTTTCCTTATCCCTCCTGTCTTGCCAGTTCCTGTTAGTTTCTTCCCTCAATCCTATTATGATCACACATTTTTTTCTTTTCAGCAATATCACCACATACTCATTTTCCTTTAGTGCCTTTACCATTTCCCTCTGCGTAATCCCTTTATTTTCCTCTTCCTGCTTTTTTACTATCTCCCTAAACGACCTTTGTACCTCCTGATGTTCATGGTTCACTTCTTTCATCCTGGTATCAATTAGATTAAGGCATTCCTCCTTCCTCAAGTCCCCTTCGGATATTTTCATCTCCATTTCCAGGAGTTTAGCCTTCATCTCTTCACATTGTTTCCTTAGTTGTTGGTTTTCTTTCTCCATCTCTACTTTTTCCTTCAATAGCTCTTTATTCGCTATCGTTAACAAGTAGATGTGTGTGTGTGTGTATTTACCTAGTTGTATTTACCTAGTTATATTGTACAGGGTTTGAGCAGGGTTCGTAGTGTCCTATCTCCATGTCTCCATTTATCCAATTTTTCTTTAAAGTTATGCACAATATGTGCTGTAACAGCTCATTGCATTCCACTTTTCCACCATTCTATGTGGAAAACTTTATTTTCCAGTATCCCTCACACAGTCTCATCCTAATCTTCTTTGTGTGTCCTCTTGTCCTTCTGTCTTCTTCTGTCACCAGCACCAGGTCTTCCTTGTGTATCTATTCAGTGCCATTGACTATATTCTTGTACAGTAAGCCTTCACACTTGGCAAATTAATTAGTCTGGCAAAACTACTACCAAATGCGAATTTCGCCAAGCACGAGTTCTTTATGCCATATGAATTGCTTAAAAGAATGCCTCAATCAGTCTTTGGTCATTGCCAAAGTCCCTCTTTTGACGCCTAAAATACCATCTTTTGAGCTGAAATGAAATATTTTGCCTTCATGTATTAGAACACATGTACAAAACAGACCAATAAACAATAAATAAAACTTATTAGACATGATATAAAAGCTGTAACTCCCGTTTTCCCACCCGTTTCCCTCGTTCACTTTCGTTCTTGTTGCCACCACCATTGTACTTATCGCCACCATTACCACCTGTCGTGCTGGTAAAGGCCATATTGTTGGTAAATCGTCAGAATTTTTTCCCACGTTTGCAGAACAGAGGGTAGTACAAACAAAATGGCTGAAGGGGACTCTCACATTACATTCTGATAGGTTTAGAGAGAGGTCTGACGTCACCGGGGAGCCGCGTGGTTCGCTGTGCGGCCACCAGGGGACTTCCAAGTTTGAATTCAAATTGTCAAGTGTGCACTCGGTGGTCCGTGGCCACCCTACTGCCAAAAGTGAATTTTGCCAAGCTGAGATTCGCAAAGTGCGGGAGCTTACTGTACATTGTTATTAAGTCTCCTTGTTCCTTTCTATCTTGTAAGGTTGGCAGTCCCACTTCCTTTAGCCTTTCTTCATATGTTAGGTCCTTTAGTTCCAGTACCATTATTGTAGCAATCTTCTGTATCCATTCTAATCTTCTCATGTCTTTAATTTTAGAGCTCGGAGACCACACCACAGCTGGATGTTCCAGCTTTGGAAATATCATGCTTGTGATGATTTTTTTCATCATATCTTTTTCCATGAATTGAAATGCCACTCTTATATTAGTTAACATAAATAAAGTGTCGTGTCTGCAAGTTGCACGATCTTGTTGCATCCCTAATCTTAAAGAATGTGTTGTGGGTTCAAGGGAACGCCTCTGAGTTTTATTTTATAAACTTTACTTAGTTATATTATTTACAAACATTTACACTGTACGATCCTTACGACAACAAAGTTTACTGAATCTTCGTGAGGCTCAGTTTCTTGTACTGGGCCTAAGTGAGGCTTAGACCTAGTAAGGAAAGGAAAGAAAGATGTAACGAATCCAAGGGGGAGGGATGAACACACAAAGCTTAACAAAATAGACCCTTTAATTCAATAACAACCCATCACAGTCATGTAACTTCCTACCTAGCCTACCTATAAGATGGGAGACCTATGGGGGGCGGGAAACCGTGGGTAACTCAGCTGTAGATGAGAGGGCGTGAGGGTGCGTGTGGTGGCGTCCCGAGAGGTAAAAATGGCGGCCTGTCCCTCGTGGCGTCCTGCTTCTGTCTCTCTCTCTGTCTCTCTGCCTGGTTGGGCCTGCTGTGCTGGAAGTGGCAGAATGTTCCACAGGGGCGGTGCTCGAGACGAGAGCGGGATGATGTTCTGAGGGCGACGCCACCACGCTCCTCACCTTATAAGGTGGCAGCCATGATGACTGTGCACGCAGCCACACGTCATCTCCCTTCTCCCCCTACAGGGACTCCCTATATAAGAATTCCTAGCTACACATATGAAGAGAAGATGAGGATTTGGACTAAATAAATACCCTAATAGTGGGTAATAATCCCACTCCAGTACTGCTACTCAATACAAAAGTAAACCATGAAAACCACGAAATTTTAATCACTCTCTTCACTCAAGGTCCACCTTCAAATGCCTCAGATTCTACCACATTATATCTTGACTCAAATTCATTACACACGCAATAACTTCATTGATAACACTATTTCTTTCTTCACTTAAACTTCTTCTAATGTTCCAGATTTCTTCACAATATTCCCATTTTTCAACTCAAATCATGCAATTTAAATTCAAAGATAAGATACATCCTGACACACCCTACAATTTACCTTCCAATAAAAACAACACCCTACACAACCTATTCATAACCATTTTTCCTTTATGAAAATATGACACCAACATTTTCTCTGATTGCATTACAAGTGTCTGGCTACACTTACTGGTCTTGAGATAAGCGGCACTCCATTTTTGACCCTCAGGCCTGACAGCTCTCTCTCGCTGTCGTCTCTCGCCTTCTCCTTGATGTTCTCGGCTTCTCTCTCCCTCTCTCTCTTACACCTCCTAATATACACGTGTTGCTTGACCTCTCGTCCATATCATTTACTTCTGGTGACCTCTGATTATCACCAGATATGGGGAGAAGGTTCCAGAAGCTTCTTCTTGTAATCTACTGCTCGTCTCCGGCTGTGTTTGTCTAGTCATGACTCACCGCCTCTTGTTGTTCTCCTCGGTGGTCACGGGCCTTGTTATCTGTCAGATTAGTGATAGCATTTTGTAGTCTTGGTACCTGCTTTTGTGTCTCTCATGTTTCTTCATGTATTATTCTCCTTCTTACTTCCATCTTCATCTCTTCATTCTTGCTATCTTCTTTCTTGCGTATTTAATTTCTTCTCGATTTCCATGTCACAACAATGCTCCCTCCTCAAGATCGTGTGTCCTTGCACGACTGTTAACTTGGCTGTGGGTCATTATCTCATCCGGGGATGTGGTGTGGGGTGTGGGTTGGGAAAGTCTGGTCCCAGCTGCTAGAACCAGGGGAGTCTTAGATGTGGCCCCTGTCCATGCTCAGGACACCAGGTTGACCTCTCAGCCAGCCGTATCATCCAGGTCCCAGGAGGCTGATGCTTTTATCAGGAACTGTAGGTTATCTTTCATTGTGTAGAGACAAGGTACCCATCCTTAACTGCTGAGAAGGTGTGTATTAGCAGTATTCATAAGTTCACAGTTAAGAGACAGCCTTTGTGGAGAAACAAAATATAACATTCAATTTGACCAGCAAGGGAAATCAACCATTAATCATATTTTCCCATATTCGCATTATAAGCCAGCAGTTTCTTTTCAAATTATTCTCAATATTCATATTATGCAGTCAGAACACTTATAACTATAAGGAAAGAATGAAGGGAGATCATCCTGCCCACATCATAAAAGGTGTTGGCTGGAATTTCTCTAAAAGTAGTCAATAGTAGCCAAGTTGATAATGCAGTCACTTCTACATATCAGCATTGAGTCAACTCATCCATCTTTACTCTCTTGGGAAATTAAACATATCAATCTGCTCTCAAATAAGATATAAAGGGAACAACTATACACTTTTAGAAACATGTACACTGCTGGTCAGAGTGGAAGGTGCATAAGGGATAACAAATTCCATGCTGACCAAATTTCATTCATCCCTTCTTAACTCCTAAACACATGGCGGGATTCCCTGTATGTCACTATATGACAACTCTGCAGCTCTAGTTGTCAAAGTAGATGATATGTTTCCTTAGCCAACATTCGTCTGTGGTTTGTTTGATTGCATTTGAATTTTCTTTCACCCTCCCTCACGGGCCCTTTTTGTGAATGCATGAGCTTACCATTGTGCCCTGTTACTACTTATTATGGGACCTAGGAAACTAATTAGTAAGGCCCAAATCTCAGTCATTTGTGCCTCAGTGAGGGAGAATAAGTCAAATCAAGAAACTGGCGCGAACACTGGCAAGGGTCTCAGAATTGTTCAACGTTGGACCAAAATTTATCGTGAGGGAAGAAGAGACGCTTCGCCACCACCTTACAAGCCTGAAGGGCAGTGTGAGCCAGAGAACTCTGAACATTATTCGAAGACAGCTTTAGGCCAACCCTCCCATACACAGCAAGTAACTTTAGGCTAGGAACCCTCTGTGCTGGGTGGGGTGAATGAAAGGCGTGTGCGGAGGTATGTGAAAGGCGACATGGGATAATGGAGTTGTCGCGCAGTTTCAAAACCTTGCTTCAGTCATGATTACCTTAACAGTAGACAAGCAGTTTGTGTCTTAGCACAAAGATTGGGACTTAGGTAAGTGTCATAGGATATGTTGGTCAGATGAGGCAAGTTTTCAGATTACAGACAACCAGAGAAACCATGTGTACCGTAGACCCGGTAGTAACCGTAACGATTCACACTACACAACACACATTAGAATCCAAATTCTATGATGGTATCGGGTTGTTTTTCTTACTATGGTCTTGAAAAATTAGTGTTTTTGCCCTAAGAATGTTCGTATGAACCAAAATAACTACTTTGAGCTAATTCTAGATGTGTTAGATGAGTGTATGGAAAAAATGCAATGCTGATATCTTCATGCAAGATGGTGCACCGTGCCATACGGCAAAATTAATTGTTGACTAGTTTGATTTCTGCAATGTCAGCCTTTTAAAACCTTGGGCCACAAGTTCCCCAGACCTTAACCCTATAAAAAATCCCTGGGCGTACATAAAACTGAAGCCAAAGGAGAGAGATACCTCCTCCCTCCCACGCGTCCAAGCCACTATTCAGGACATATGGGACAATATTAACGCTCAGTATCTCCACCACCTGGGTGATTCACTTCCCAGGAGACTTTAAAGGTGAAGGAGGCATGAGGGCACCTTATCAATCACTAGTTTAGGTGAATACCCTCATTAAAACATATTTTCTGTGTCATTAATCTTCATAAGATGTCACAGGTACTGCACTTTCCACTCTGACTAGCAGTGTACACCTTCATCATTGTTTTCATCACATCATAACATAACATCAATCTGAACTACAGCAATGAATTTATTGACCAACATAAATTTTTGTGTAAAAAATTACTTATTATATTTTGACACAATTTTTTCATCATCTCATTTTTTTCTGAATCATCTTAAGGAGCAAATTCTGATCTTTAAATACATGACAATTATTGTTAATAAGTTAAGCACAGCACTCTCTAGTTTCAAGATAACATGAACCCATTTTGTTTTGTTTTATCTCAATCTTACTTTATCAAATACCACGATTTAATTCTGAGTTTGTGTTGCGTGCAATGTTCCTTTTTTTTGACAAATCATCATTTTTTTTTCTCTGATCACTTTTAACAGTACTACTACTGGACGAAAATATCTATATCGTGATGTTTTTAGCATTTTACACGAGCTCATATGATCTTACAAAGGCACAAAATTTTCCATTCAATATCCACATGAATTTAGGTGTTATACCTAGTCATCAAGGAACTAATCGCTGTAAGGTAAGCCAACAATCTGATAAGGGAACACTATAACCTTCCACCGTCAAATACAGCAAAAATTTTGCTCATGACTCTTTATCGCATCTTGCTTACAATATAATGACTTGAAATATGTTTCTTTTCTCATCTTACTCATCATCAGACATTTCAGTGAATTCTCTTTTGTATAGTTATCCGTAATGTTAATAAGCAATTACTCTTTCTTGTTTCACCTTGCAAGCTTTCTTTATCTCACTTATTTGTGCCTTTAAATATCTGTATTTGTGCCTCTAAATATCTGTGTTTCTTGTCCCTTGGGCTAACATACCTTACCTCCCTTATATGTCACTGACTGATTGATGTGTGTCCCTCCTACCAGACAGTACCATATCTATCATACACTTTCACTGGTTTCAATCTCTTATCCAATTTGCTACCTTAATTCCTCCTCTTATACAATATCATAACAAAAAAATCTTCATTGATACACTTAAATATCTACGTGAACCATTACACTGCTACCACATTTTCCAATAAGTTTGTCATGTATTCGTGTATTGCATTTCTCTGCGACATCTCACATCAACAACAAAAAGTAAATTCGGTTTCAAATGTATTAATATCCTGAATGACTGTAGCTAAACTGCTATACACACTCTAATCTCTTCAGTTTTGCCTCTTTGGACTTTACTGATATGTTTCTGATATCTTGCCCTTCCTTCCTTATGAATCACCACATTCTCCTTTGACCTATCTGACTTTCACCTCCTGACACCTCAAAATTTTACATCTTTTATTCTCATCAACTCTACATACACATTTTTCACATAACATTCCTCAACATTTTTTCCAGCTTAATAAAGATATAATTTAGCAAACACATATCGCAGGGTAACCCAACATTTATTTATCTAATCAACTTCCAGTGACATACTATAAATTTCCCTTTTATTTATACTTGCAATACATTTTCTTTTGTATCTTTGTGACTGATATTTTCTTTCTAGTTCCTTTCATCATTTCTGTTTTCCTTGTGGCTTTAATATTTTTATTATTCTATTTCATTTTCATTATTATTATTAATATTATTATTATTATTATTATTATTATTATTATTATTATTATTATTATTATTATTATTGTTAATTTTTACTTGTAGCTACAATATGTTTTTCTCTTTCTTTGCGACTGAATATTTCTATTTATCTTCCTATTCTTTTTTATTTACTATATTTATAATTTGAATTGTTCCATTTTTTACTAGTCTTTGTGGGCCCACTTCTTCATAATTATAATCCTTGTGTTGTATACGCTCAAAAACTCTTTTCCACACCTGGGTAACTTGTCGAAAAGAACATCTGAGGTGTCCCCCTTCATTCTGAATCGGCTCATCCCCAGACAGGAATTACAAATTTATCCTTCGCATTTTCCTCTCCCCTCCTTAAACAATATTACACCTAGACAGAGTAACTTATACACTGCCATGCCCCTAGGCCAGCAGGAAGTGTGCAAGTTCGCTAGGCACACGCGTATACAAGGATCATTCACCTTTATCTGACGTGTCAGTTCCTAGGAGTTATATAATGCATATTTACATTTATTTCGCAACATCTGACTTTATCAAACTCAACTTGAACACGTTCAACATAAGCCAATCACTTCAGAAGCCACACCTGTATGTTTTACATTTTTCACATCTCTTATTTCATGATTACTCTATTTTGATTTCCTTTCTCACTTTTCCAATATTTTATCTTCCTTATCCTCATTATTTTTCTTTTAACTACACTCGACCCTCAAAACAACGAACCTCCCATCAACGGATTTCGGAAACTACGGACAAATTCTGGAGTCCGGTTTAATCTATGGACGAATATTAAAATGCGCGCGATTGTCTGTTCCCGGGAAATTATTGTCCGGTAGGTGGCGGGTCAGTTGCGTCATCAGCTGTTGGCCGCCATGTTTTATCTTTAGTCTGTGCGTTTATTAAACTGACCATGCTCATGTCATCTATTTCAGGTTATTTGTTGTACTTAATGTTTTGTAATATTGCTTGAATGATTTCTTAATGATTACACAGTATTTTATGTACATTTTATAGTTTTTTACATACTTTTGCAAAGAACGGACTTTTGCAATCTACGGACAGGGTCCGTTGTTTCGAGGGTCGAGTGTATCTCAATTGTATGTTACGGCTTACAAGACGCACTTTTTTTCCTAAAAAATACCCTGAAAAATACTAGTGCGTCTTCCAAGACGAATGTTGTATTGTACGGCAACATCCAACCTCAAGTGAGCTTGGACACTTAACCAATAGCAACCTGGATTTGTATGTTGAGTCATTACATTAAAAATACGGTATACGTTACCCATTATTTTCTAACACATAATTTCCCTTCCTTTCATAATATGATTTCAGTCAACTGCTACAGCTTTACCTCATTTTCTCCTAGTATGCATTTCATTTCCACCACAAAATTTCCACACAATTTTTTACAGATATCCTTTTCCATACTTCATTTCAATATATTTCCACCATATCAATATATATATTTCAACATACTTACCACTACCAAGATACTTATTTCTCTTTCTTCACTATTTCAATACCACTATCAACATCTGAGTTTCACCATATCTTCATGCATGCATCTGTATTCAATATACCCACAATTACTAATATACTCGCTCAATATATTCACTATTTCCAATATACTCATTTCACAATTCCTTCCTAATATATTCATTCTCTATACTCATAAATATTAATGCACTCATTTCGATATTTCTTCATGCAGCATTCAATGTCTCAATACTGTATACAATACTCATAATCATTATCATTGCAGCATGCCCAAATATATATTTCACATCAATATTTCACTTTATTCAAGATTCATCTCCCTTCATTTCTGCATGTATCAATCTATATTTCACATCGATATTTCACTATATTCAAGATTAATTTCCCATCATGCTTCAACTATAATATCCTCACAATTATCAATATTCTCACTTTATCCTCATTTTTCATGCATGAAATACACACAGCTATCAAGATACTCATCTCACTAGTACTGCAGGCCTCAGTCTATATTCTCTACATTTTATATTCACAATATATATGTCTCACTATATCTCCAATATATATATTCACTATACTCATTTTCCTCATGCTTCAGATAATTATATATTCACTATATTCATTATCTTCAGCTTCAAATATATCCTCACTACGTATACTCATTATCTTCATACTTCACTCTAATTACTCAAAATATTCACCTTATCACATTTTCTGCATATATTCACTACATCCTCATGCTTCAATATACACTCACTATATTCATGTCATCATATCACTCTCAACATATTAATATCACCATATATCTATGCCTCACTTCATATACTCAATATATTTTCTTCACCAAATATTCTC
The DNA here is from genome assembly GCF_017591435.1 of Portunus trituberculatus. NCBI lineage: Eukaryota > Metazoa > Arthropoda > Malacostraca > Decapoda > Portunidae > Portunus > Portunus trituberculatus. The sequence goes on from NC_059276.1 coordinate 149,556, forward strand.
AATATTCCCTTTTCACTATATAACCAAGCTGCAAATATATACCAACTATGTTCATGCCACCATATCTTTCTCAGTACAATAATTTCACCATTTATGCATGCTTCAATATACTCACTATATCCAAATATTCTCAATATTTCACTATATCATGCTGCAATATATACTCACTGTACTCATTATCCTCATATATACTCACTATTATGCATGCCTCAATATATTCAATATATCAAATATTCTCAATATTTCACTATATCATGCTGCAATATATACTCACTTTACTCATATATACTCAATATTATGCATGCCTCAATACTCAATATTTCACTATATCATGCTGCAGTATATACTCACTGTACTCATTATCCTCATATATACTCACTACTATGCATGCCTTAATATACTCACTATATTCAAATACCATCAATATTTCACTATATCACGCTGCAATATATACTGACAGTACTCAATGTCATGTCACCACATCATTCTCAATTTAATAATTTCACCACATCTAGGGTTGCCACCCGTCCCGTAAAATTCAGAATCGTCCCATATCTGAAAAAAAAATGTTGCGTCCCGTATTGACTCAATACGGGACGCGGTTTGTTCCGTATTTTCCCGAGTGCCCACTGTACCTCTCTGCCTGTTGTAACTTGTGCCTCTCTTGCACGGAACCTGAGTCCCTGACTCCTTGTCGAGTGTCGTTACGCCCGCCTGCTTCCCTCAGTGCTCAGTGAGCCACTGAACATGACTAATTGTTTTCTTGACTACTCCTTTACTGACTACTAAGTGACTCCAGAGGCTAATGTGGTATGTGAAATCATTTAGTTGGTTTTATTATTTTTTGTATAAGTATTCTATGCATTTTTCAGGAGTTTGGTTCTTTAAAAACAACCGTTTTTTTCCCGGGCTGCCAGAATGCACGCCTGGAATGTCCCCGGTAGAGGTGTCCCTTATTTTATTTTGTAAAAGTTGGCAACCCTAACCACATCATATATGCATGCTTCAATATACTCAACACATTTACTTCCACAAATATCTTCAATATTTCCATCTCACTATATATTCATGCTACACCATATATATTCAGGATAATCATCTCACTATATACTCTCATATCACCATATTATCATGCTTCCATCTTCTCAATTATTTGTTTCACCATTTTTTCATGCATTTATCTCTACACCCACTATACTCAAAATTTTCACTATACCCATCTCACTGTTTCTTTCTCCATCATCCCTATTTTTCAATAATCACCTTTCATGCAGCATTCATTGATTTGTATTTTCACTACTCTTTTTCATACACCAATCTATCTTTCTCTGATTTTCAAATAATAATTTACACATCATATTCCATTATTCATGTTTATCTACATAAGATGACCTCATTATAACATTTCTCGCCTTTGAATATACATCATTTCGATGTCAGCTTTGGCCATTAATATAAATTTTACCTATTTCAGGTATGTTAGATTTAGCTTGTGACCACTACAAGTATTTCTGACGTTATCTAGAGTTTTGACCGCCATCGTTCTTATCAAGATACTCTTCCAAAATCTTGATAATTCTTCTCAAATAATTATTGCCAAGTTTACTGTAAATAAACGCGGGATGTGGGCCAGTTAAGCAGTACGTTCTTCTAATGCCTCGCTCTCAACTACTCAAAATATAGACACTTCTCGCTGTTAAATGTATGTGCTTCTGGCGATTTTAAAGACATCTTTCACCTCACCTTGTTAAAATCTACTCTCCTTACGTTACCATTTAGCTTTCTCTATCACATGTAAACGTTCTTTGCAATAAAAATGATCAACATATTATCACTTCCAATATGATCAACATGTTTATTACCTTTCGTGAAATATAATAATAATTTTGGTAACATTTAGCTACCTTTCTATACTCATTTTGTTATTCCATAATGCTTAAGTTCTTCATTTACATACTCCAATACTTTACAATTTTCTGTATTACTTATTAAACACAATAGATACTGTTGTGAAGGGTCTGGTGGTGCATTGTGGTGTGCCTGTGTGGTGTGGTTTGTGGTGATGGCGGGTCCGTTGGGCCTTAGGTGAGGGGAGAAGGATGAGTAGGATCAGGAACAGGAGCTGGGATGGAAGCCTCGATGGGTGTAGGTCGAGGAGCAAGGGTGGGGGCAGAGGTGGGGGTTCTGGGTGTGTGATGGTGAGTGAGGTGTAGGGGAGGAGGTTGAGGGTTTCCTGTTTGGAGGATGAGTGTGATTTAGGTGCAGGTTTTGGTGGGCGAAAAGTGCCCGAGAGGATGCCCCTCATTTTTCGTTGTATGTCCAAAAGGGAGTAGGCCCCGTCATGCTGCAGTTCTTGCAGCTGCACTGCCTGGAGGCAAGCCGAACACTGTTTGGAGGTGGAGCGGTGGCTGGGACCACAAAACAAATGGTGGTTCTCCCTGACACACCTGTCAGTGTCATGATATCCAGTACATTTCCTGCAGCGGGCACATCCATTGCAGGAAATGTTGCCGTGGCCAGACAAGAGGCAGCGGGTGCAGCACATGACTGGGAGAGTGTGGGGCCTAACATGTAGACCATGTTTCCTATGGCCACCCTTTCAGGGAGGGGACCACAGAGTTTCAGGCGTATGGCCAGGTTTGGGACAGTCTGTCCGTCCTTGTCATGGTCTGGGAGGCGTAATGCATCAACAATCTGAGTGGGGTAACCGTCTAGGATGGTTACCTGTGTCATTATGCCATGTTTAGTCATGTCAGGGGAAATGGTAAATTTTACCAAAGTCATAGGTAGGGTCATTGTCGGTGGCCATCCAACATTTGACAGGCCACTCCCCCAGTCGGGTCACTGACTCTGGGGCCTACTCCAGGTGATTGAGGTTGGCCACCTCAAACTTGATTCCACGGCCACCTCCAATGATGGCCAAGGTTTGTTCAATGTACTTTTTGACGAATATTGAGCCACACACAGCCCTGGATACCTTGGCTAGGTGGATGAAGCATCTACAGTACCCTCCCGAGTTTAGCGCTTGCTTTATTCTTAAGATATAGCGCCAAACTTGAGGATCGCTAAACTCGGGGTATTGAAAACAATGTAAAAACGCTTATTCATTCTGGCCCGGGACGAAGCAGATTTTTTTTCCTCCCCACTTTACTCCCTTATTTCAAAATACCGATAAATTGGTGGGTGTATTCAGTTTCAGTGAAGAATGCTCTTGTTAAGACGAAAAAAACTGGGATACACACTTTATTGAAAAGAACAAAAAGAGAAAAGAAATAATAAGAACTCTAACAGCACATAATCTCACTCTGGGGCATGGTCCGCTAGCGCAAAGCCTTCAAATTCATTTCATCGGCATTGAATATTTGACGGAGATCGTAACCGCCGTCCTCAGTCATCTGTTTCAAGACACCAATGAAACTTTCCACCTCTTCTGTAGATGCGTCTGCTGCTTCACCCAGACATCGTGCCCTCTTGAACGAGTGTCTTTTTTTGAACCTTGAGAACCAGCCATTACTAGCAGAGAAAGGTGGAGGATTGTCAATGTTTAACTTACGTGCCACTGCAGCATATATTTCTCTTGCCTTCTGTCTTACCTTACCAGAAGATATGCACACATTTCGGTCATTTTGTCAACAATATATTTCTTCAAATAGTGTTCTGTTGTTACCATCAACTTGCTTGTAGGATGCGTGATGTGAGCAACTTGAATCACAGAGCTCCCTCGGCGTCTTTCAGGAAACGCGTTTTATTTCCTTACGTTTCGCTCTTATTCCTCTAACAGTAGACTCACTAATGTTGAACAAGTTTCCAACGGCAACAGGTCCCATTCCAGCATCAAGCTTATCCAACACTTCGCCTTTTTCCTTCATGTTTAACAGTCTTTTCTTCTTACCTTGCCTCTCTGGCCTGCTTCCTTTTGCCGAAGTAGGTTTCTTCGAGCCACATGCTGCAGTGCCTCCTTTATTTCCTGACATCACAATTAATTAGCTTGCATATAAGAACTATCAAGATGCTGGTGGAAGAGGGCTAAGGACGCGTGCACATGTGGTCAGCTCAGTCAGCCAACTGCAGGAGTCTTGGGGCAGCATACGTGACGCCGCCAGGAAGTAAACACGACCGATACTTGTCAAAGCAGCTCGAAACTCGGGGCGATACAGCGCCAAACTCGGGATGGTAAGAATTTAGGACTAAGCGCCAAACTCGAGGATTGCAAAACTCGGATAGCGCTAAACTCGGGAGGGTACTGTACTTCCATCGAGGGAGTGACTTAGCACTACCTGCTTACGAGTGGGGGCTGGGTGTGTGGACCCAGTAGACTCAGCAGCACGAGGAGGGGTAGAGGCAATTAAACATGTGTAGGAACAGGTAGCACAATCCATAGCAGTCTTTGTGGATTTGTTTGTCTTATCAGGTGATGGTGTTCTTGTACGCTTGATGACCATGGTGGAGTCGTCCATGTGGTCATCTGGTGAAGTGGAGCCGGTGCTTGCAAAGTTGGCGCCCGGCTGGACAGCTGTTTTTACCAGAGGCATCACCTCCATAGCGTCATCCAGCTTGTCCTTTGTTTTTTCCACTGTATGCTCTGCTGGTGGCGATGCTTGAGATCTGTGGGTGAGGGAATATTACTGCTAGTCGGCACGGAGCTGCTCGGAACCTACGTCTGGTCAGTAAGCTGGCTAGCGTTTTTATTTATTTTTTTTTTCCCAAGGTAATTTCTGCCACCTTGGAGTGTTTGCTCCTTACCAACAGGAGTACATTTAAATGTATATATTTTTCTTTGGAAATGTTTTCACTTATTCTATTTTACTTACCCAATAGTTGTATTATGAAATTATAGAAATTAAAGACAAAGAAAATGTTAGTAAAATCATGTTTTATTTAATATAATTAATGTCAACATTTTGTAAGCAATGCATTTGAGCGCATGAAGTAACGAACAGGATAGGGGGTGTCAAAGCTGTTCGTGGAGCGAAAATTCGTTAAGCAGACGTAATTTTCCCATAGGAAATAATGGAAATAGGGGGAGATACGTTCTGGGCTGGTCCCCAACATACCACATGGGTTAAAAAAAGAATTATATATACGTTTGGGAGCATATTGGGCCACCGGTGTACCACTACTTTTATGATGTCATATGAGTCATTGGAAGTTAGAGGAGCAACGTACAAATTCTCTCACATTTTCGCATTTATGTTCACAAAACAACATTTCTATTAGCTTTTTGCAAACCTTGCTCCCAAGAAAGGATTGTTTTGTAATACATAAAGTGAAATCTTACATGGAATACCAAAAAATAAAGCAGAGATGAGCCACAGACGAAGCGGGAGACTCGCGGTGACTTGGCTGCTTCTTCTTCTTGTGACTCTTTTAGCCTGCGTGTTGTCTTTCCTCATGATATTTGTTTCCACTCCTCTATTGCCTGCTATAATGGATATCATATCTTAGTATTCATGTACGCTCATGCCACGAGGATAACCTTGACTCCGTGGCACTCAATGATAGTGAATTACTAATGAAATACCGTGGTATTTCATTAGTAATTCACTATCACTCAGTGCCACGGAGTCGAGGTTATCCTCATGGCATGAGCGTATATGAATACTAAGATATGATATCCATTATAGCAGGCAATAGAGGAGTGGAAACAAATATTATGGGGAAAGACAACACGCAGGCTAAAAGGGTCACAAGAAGAAGAAGAAGCGGCCGAGTCGCCACGAGTCTCCCGTTTCGTCAGTGGCTCATCTCATCTCTGCTTTATTTTTTGGCATTCCATGTAAGATTTCAATTTATGCATTATGAAATAATACTTTCTTGGCAAGGTTTGTAAAAAGCTAATAGAAAGTTGTTTTGTGAACATAAATGAATATATAAGACAGTAACATCACCTCCAGAGGTGGTGTTCCCAGCAACCTCAGAGCAACCTGAAAGCAACCTTGTCACCGTCCCTCCAAGCGTTCATGGATGCCATTTCGTTGCAAAAGGTTGCTCTGACGTTAAAGAATCTTGGATCCAGCTCCAGGAGCCAGCCAATTACAACGAAACTACCGCGTTCGGTCCCTCACCCGGCAAATTCAAACCCAAAAAATTCGCTAAGATGGATGTGGTTGTACGTTTGCAGATTTTTGGTCTAACTTTATATAGTACGTTAAACCAGAAATTCGTTAAACGAACATTCGTTAAGCGGAGTATTACTCTACATCAAATGCAATGTAAGAACGATGACTTTTGACAGCCCTAAATCGTTGACCTTAAGCTAAGCACTATTTCGGCCCTGGCTCACAGAGACAGTCTCTTACTCCACCACCATGTTTTACAGGGGACTGACACTCTGTAGCAAGTAAGAACAATGTACTTATATAAATACTGTAGTTTATTGCTATTGAATATTTTATTAACACAAACATAATCGTTTTGTAATGATACAATTATGATTGACTGCTCAGTGCTGCCATCTAGTGAAAAACATTCCCTTTGAACAGCTGTTTAGGTGCAGAATTTTATAATATGATTTTGTTTTGAAATATTTTAGGTTATTTTAGGTATAATGGTTTTAGCTTTTGTATCAATAAAATATTCTTTAGTAATAAACTACAGTACAGGCAACCCCCGTTTAACGAAGGGGTTACGTTCCTAAAAAACACTTCGTTAAGCGAAACTTCGTTAAACGAACCGATTATAACAAGTTTAACCCCTGATTTGAACTTCCATTGAGAGTAAGCAAAGCGAGAGTGCATCATAGTACAGTAAAATGTTTAATGAAAGTAAAGATTATGAAGTTAAACATTTAGGTAGTTTAATTTAAGTCATTATAATATACACTAAAGTATTTATTGACGTAACTTTATAATGTTGATGATCTTAACTTTATGAAGGGAAGAAGAGTGAAACGGGAAAGACACTAACCGGCAACCTGTGGAATGTAAACAAAGTGCGCATCATTGTACTGCATACAAAACTTATGTACCACATTTCCACAAGGCTTTCCAATTTATCCATTGTAGAGTCACAAGTTCAGGTGGTTCTTTTAGCTTGCAAGGAAGATACAGTCTCACCAGCCTTCTTAATAGAGTCTGCTGACTTGAAAATAGAGACAGTTTAATATGGAGTCAAGATGGGGGCCAGCACTGCTATAGTTTTCTGGCCTCTCGTATCTGTGAGTAATAACTAGCTTCACTTGGAGAGTAAGAGACTTCCTGGTCTTCTTACAAACACTAGGCCAATTGCAGGCCTTTTTGGTTGTAAGTTGAGCTAGGGAAGACAAGCTGCTGCTGACGCTGTTATGTTTTGACTGGGGAGTGAGTGTTGCGCGTGTTGTCCACGAGAGGCTTGATCTTGATCTTGATCTTTATTCTATAGGTGTCACAGGATTTTTCCTGAGGCAGGCCTTAGTACCAGCAGCTCCTGGTGTATTCAAAAGCCTGTCAGCTTGCATGATATGGTGAGGCTTTCAAATTTGAAAAAAAATTACCTGGATAAAACTTCGTTAAAGCGAGTTTGGTGTTCTTTAAACGAGCAGATGGTAGTAAAATGAAACCTACGTTGTAGCAAAATTTCGTTGTGTGAACCTTCGTTAAATGGGGGTTGCCTGTATTTGTGTAGGTACGTTGTTCCTCCTTACTTGAGAGTGTCAATGCCCGGCACAACATGGTGGAGGAAGAGGCCGTTTCCCTGACCGAAGAGTCATATCAGGAGCTTGGAGGTAGCTAATGCAGCATCTTTTCCACTCTACATTTTTTCCTTGGTGCACCTTTACCACTTTTACTTGATGATGCATCCACACAGTATTTAGCATAATATTCTAGCAGCTTATCTTTTGATTTACTGATATCCGAAAGAGTTTACTCGGCCACACCATACTCCTCATAAACACTTGCAAGTACAGGCAACACCTGCTTAACGAAGTGGTTACTTTCCTAAAAAAAACACTTCGTTAAGCGAAACTTTGTTAAGCGAACCGATTATAACAAGTTTAATCCCTGATTTGAACTTCCATTGAGAGTAAGCAAAGCGAGAGTGCATCATAATACAGTAAAATGTTTAATGAAAGTAAAAATTATGAAGTTAAACATTTAGGTAGTTTAATTTAAGTCATTATAATGTACACTAATGTATGTATGTATGTAACTTTATAATATTGATGATCGTAAATTTATGAAGTGAGGGAGAGTGAAATGGGAAAGACACTAACCGGCAACCTGTGGAATGTAAACAAAGTACACATTGTACCGCATACAAAACTTATGTACCACATTTCCACAAGGCTTTCCATTTTATCCAGTGTAGAGTCACGAGTTCAGGTGATTCTTTTAGCTTGCAAGGAAGATACGGTCTCACCAGCCTTCTTAATAGAGTCTGCTGACTTGAAAATAGTAGACAGTAGATGGAGTCAAGATGGTGGCGAGCAATGTTATTAGTTTTCTGGCCTTTCTCATGTCTGAATAATATCCAGCTTCACTTCGAGGGTAAGAGACTTCCTGGTCTTCTTAGGAACGCTAGGCCACATTGCAGGGCGTTTTGGTGGTAAGTTGAGCTAGGAAAGACGAGGTGTTGCTGACGCTGTTATGTTTTGAGTGGGGAGTGAGTGGTGCGCGTGTTGTCCACGAGAGGCTTGATCTTTTTCTTGATCTTTATTCTACAGGTGTCTCAGGATTTCTCCTGAGGCAGGCCATAGTACCAGCAGCTCCTGGTGTATTCAAAAGCCTGTCAGCTTGTGTGCTACGGTGGAGCTTTCAAATTTGGAAAACATTACCTGCAAAAAACTTCCTTAAAGTGAGTTTGGTGTTCATTAAACGAGCAGATGGTAGTAAAATGAAACCTTCGTTGTAGCAAAATTTCGTTGTGTGTGAACCTTCATTAAACAGGGGTTGCCTGTATTTTTTATTTCTTTTATTTATATGTCCTGGCCTATAGTGCCTGTAGGCAGCTTGAGGATTAGAATTGCTGTTAAGCCTCCACCCATTAGTGGCACAGGCAATTTCATTTATAGTGGTACCCATATTAGGGCCCATATCACCACTCAAGTGCATCTTTGGTGTAACCACCTAGAACCTGGGTATCATGGTGACATGTAGGTACCTAGCCATTTGGCAAATGATAAAGTATCAAGGCGATACATGGTGGGATTCGAACCTATGTGTGGACATCTGCCCGATCCCACTCTCACCACCTTGTACACTATGCCACCGCCTCCCTTACTCTACCTCCTTTCTCTAGTTTTCTTATCAATTATACCTTTTATTTCACAGTTAGTGCCACTCATGTATGCCTAACACCCTTGGAAGACATAATTAAGAATTCTAAGGTAGTGAAAAATGCACAGGCTTGCTCACTGATACTGGACAACACATAGTGTTCACTAGTGTTGGCTGGACTTGTTTTCAACCACCTGCAGCATCTATCGGCCATTTCTGGAAGTGTGTGTGGTGTACATTTTTGTAATTTGTTTTTGGCCGTCTGGACTCAAATTACCATTTAAATTATTATCTGGACACTGTCTGGATTATCCAAAATCCAGATAAATGAGGTCTGGATAAATGACAGTCGAGTGTGTGTGTGTGTATATATATATATATATATATATATATATATATATATATATATATATATATATATATATATATATATATATATATATATACAAGTAACTTGATTTACGCGATAGATGCGTTCCAGGAGGCATCGTGTATATCAAGATTCGCGTAAAACAAACTTGTAATTCTCATAAGAAACAATAGATAATAGGGGGGCTGCGGCATGTGGTCCAAAAAAATTTGTACAAAATACTTTTTATTTGGCTAAATTAACATGTTTTTATTATTTATCATTCTAAATACTAGAAGTGTATTTAAAGTAAAGGGAAAAGCAAGAAATAATAAGAGAAAGCAAAAAAGATTAAGAGAAAATAACAAAGCAAAGAATGCGTAAAGACAACACTCACTGCGTCACTGCCTTCACCACTCACACCATAGTCAATCACCATCTTCCTCTGAGCTTTTTCACTTTATCAAAATCCACTTATCAAAAATAACCCCACTATATAAAAGTAAAAACTAGTAAAAAATTAAAAGCAGGACATCAATGTCTTCATCCCTCACAAGCTCACGCTGTTGTCCACCTCCTAGTCAAGGATGTCATCATCCACCTGCACTTCCTCTGCTTCTTCTACTTCCACGGAATCGTCCATATCCTCTTCTGGTACTACATCTTCCAGTGGTGTTTTCTTGAAAAACTGCAGCATGGTGGTCTGGCACTTTTTCTTGGAAAATTCTTTTTTGCATCACTGTGTAGCAGAAAAGTGCATCCATGGCAGCGGAGCTCCCACCTATCGGCCAGCTGCAGAACTCTCTATCACATAGTTTGAAATTGTGTCTGGCACTTAATTTGAAAATGTGGTTGGGCCAAATCACGTATAAGCACACCGGTTGCGCAAATTTAATTAATTATGATATTTTTTCGGTCGCGTATTAACAAAAACGTAAATTAAACACGTGTAAATCAAGAGTTACCTGTACAGTCAACCCTCGGGTATCGCGACTTCGGCTATCGCGTTTTATTGCTATCGCGCACCCATGAAAAGCTGCTAAAATTTCATTATCGCGACCTCAGATGCCTGCTATAGCGCGCCCCGCCATGACGTCATGGAATATCTGAGCGCTCATTGGCCAAAATCGCCTTCCCGCCAAGATCAATTCGGCTATCGCGTTTTCGGCAATGGCGCGGCTATTTCGGCCCCAATTGGGCGCGATAGCCGAGGTTAGGTATATATATATATATATATATATATATATATATATATATATATATGTATGTATAAATTAAACTATTTTTTTCTAATCCTCATTTTAAGAGGTAGATGAAAATGAAAAATACAATAGTTAACACGTTACTTGCGGCTGGCACTGTGGCGAACTCTCCCTCACTGCGATTGAAATAAATCGTTGTCACGTCAGTGTGGCTCCTTATGTTAGCATGTCCTTTGTTTTTCCCATACTCCCTTTCTGTCTGACGTCACGTCCTTCCCCTCAGTCCTCGCTCGCTGCCGCCTCAGGCAACACGCTACGCCTCCTGCCTCTCGTTTCGCTCGGTTTACACTTGTTGTGTATTGTGCTACCGTAAATACACTTTCATAATGGACTCAGGTGTCTCGATGCTACCCCTGTTTTACGACAACCCCTGTTTTACGACAACTACCACATCCTGCCAGCGAAGTGAGAGGAGGTGAGTGAAGTCTGGGAGAACACATGAACGCACTGGCAACCTCAAATTGTTTGCCCACCGGTGGGTCGCATCGCATACCGTGAAAAATCTATGATATTACTGCGACCCACCGGTGGACAAACATTTTTTTTTTATTTTCACAGCATCTCTATATGTATTACTATATACTTTCCATTGCTGACAATTTGTTTAAATATCTTTGTCTGTTTTGCTGACTTAGAAAATGCACCCGAAACAATTTTATGGTGGATCTAGTTCAACAGAAGAAAGGGAAGATAGCATTTCCTATTAGAAGCTGAAGGATCAAAGAGAGAATCTGGAAAGAGATGTGTAGGGTGTTATGAAATAATATCCACAAACGAAGGAAGTAAAATAGCATCAGAAAGAGCAAAAAAAGCATTTACTTTCTGCAGCTTGTGTGATGGCAAGCCTTACCTATGTCTGTCATGCTTTGAAACAAAACATTCAAAGTAAATAATGGAAACATGTAGCAGGTATTTTTTCAGTAAATTTCTTTCTTGTTTCATTACTTATGTATATAAGTTATGAAGTTTTTGAGGACCACCAATGGTTCCTTTTGCTAGTTTGTCCAATTGATAGGAAAATTATGAAAAGATCAATAATGAAAATTACTAAAGCTTGTCAAGGAAAGTCCAATCTGTTTCAATTATTTGTCATAGAAATGTTTTATGTTCTGAAGTGTTTTATTACATTTATGAGAAAAATTATGAAAACAGGATGATTTTTCATTTAATAAAGAGAATTTATGCTCTCCTGAAGGAAAAAATGCATTATATATATTTCATGTATTAGGAAAATAGTATGAAAAACACTATTTTTTCATTTATTTTTTTGTAATTGTAAAAATGAAATAAACTTCATATTATTTATCAATAAGTGTTTACTATGCCCTCCTATGCATACTGTTTATTGCAATTTTATTATATAATCCAATTTTTGTTAATAGTAAGATAGAAATGTGATATCTATGAAAACTGCTGTACGACCCACTGGTGAGTCGCATCACAACATTGGCCAAACGCTGGCGACCCACTGGTGGGTCATATCGCAAGTAACGTGTTAACTTGAGAAGACCCCTATCTCTGACACAACACAACACTATGAATTAGCAGTGATGTCCCTTAAGGATTCTCTTTGTATTATTTATTAGTAATCTTCTTAACCAATCTTCTTGTCTTATCTAGCCCCAGAATTCCTGACTTTTGATCTCTTCATAATTTTTTCATTAGGACAGAGGAAACTTAGTAATATTCAATGCATTACAACTCAATTTCTTCATCTATTTACTCAATATAACCTTCCAGATAACTATCCTCCCTCATCTTCAATGATCAGCTCTCCTTTACTTATAATGCTAACTGAAAACTTCTCATCTTATCCATTTGCTAAAGCAGTTTCTATGAAGTTTGGCATTTTGAGTTGTCTCCACCAGTTTATCCCATACCCTTCCCAGCTACAAACTCCATACAGCAGCTTTAATTGTCATTATATATAGAAAATACTCTTTATGTAAAACTTTTTGATATGGAATTGACTCTGTGTTATCAACTTCGTTCCTCTAACTTATCTTCATCAGCCTCTCTCTCTTGCTATCTTCTACTGCTATTTTCATGTGAAATGGTCTTTAGATCTTGTTAACTGTAACCTCACTGCACAAGATTTTCTTCTTTTCTTTCCCATATATATATATATATATATATATATATATATATATATATATATATATATATATATATATATATATTTATATGGGATTATTCCACCACAGACTCGGACTTAACAGTCACATCAAACACAAACATCCACCCCAAAGATAGGAGGCGTCGACTAACGACAGGACCCAGTACTCGGACACGAGTGGGAGCCGACGATATATATATATATATATATATATATATATATATATATATATATATATATATATATATATATATATATATAAATTACTTTTGGCACTATATTGGGCCACTGGTGTACCACTACTTTTATGATGTCATATGAGTCATTGTAAGTTACAGGGGTGACATACAAATTCTCTCACATTCTAGCATTTATGTTCAAAACAACATTTTATTAGCTTTTACAAACCTTGCCACCAAGAAAGGATTGTTTTGTAATACATAAAATGAAATCTTAATGGAATACCAAAAAATAAAGCAAAGAAGAGATGAGCCACAGACGAAGCGGGAGACTCGCGGCGACTTGGCCGCTGCTTCTTCCGCTTGTGACCCTTTTAGCCTGAGTGTTGTCTTTCCCCCTTATATTTGTTTCCATTCCTCTATTGCCTGCTATAATGGATATCATATCTTAGTATTCATAAACGCTCATGCCATGAGGATAACCTTGACTCCGTGGCACTGAGTGATAGTGAATTATTAATGAAATACCGCGGTAGCAGGTAATAGAGGAGTGAAAACAAACATCATGATGAAAGTAACATGCAAGCAAAACGGTCACAAGAAGAAGAAGAAGCGGCTGAGTGGCCACGAGTCTCCCGCTTCGTCTGTGGCTAATCTCATCTCAGCTTTATTTTGTAATATTCCATGTAAGACTTCACTTTATGCATTACAAAACAATCTTTTCTTGGGGGCAAGGTTTGTATAAAGCTAATAGAAATGTTGTTTTGTGAACATAAATGCATATATAAGACAGTAACACTACCTCGAGAGGTGGTGGTCCCAGCAACCTTGATAGCAACCTGATAGCAACCTTGTCACCGTCCCTCCAAGCGTTCATGGATGCCATTTCGCTGCAAGAGGCTGCTCTGACGTTAAAGAATCTTGGATCCAGCTCCAAGAGCACTAGAGACAGCCAGCCAATCACAGCGAAGCTACCGCATTCAGTCCCTCCCCCGGCAAATTCAAACCCAGAAAATTCACTAAAACGGATGTGGTTGTACATTATGCGGACTTTTTGGTCAAACTTTATATAGTACGTTAAACCGGAAATTCGTTAAATGAATGTTCGTTAAGCGGAGTATTAATGTATTCTCAATCGTCTGTCAATTATTATGTTTAACTTTTGAACTCCCAACCAGCTTCTGTATTTCCTTTCTGTATTTCCTCTTGTATCACATGAACTCTTTCAAGAGGGAGATTTCCAGAATTTTCTGTAATATTTCAGTTTTGACTGCTTTTGGGAACCAGTATCTTAGTGGGCAATTTTTTTTTCTATAAGATTTATTGCCATTGGCCTGTCCCCTCCTACACAAGTGAAATAGTAGTAGTGTTTATTTAGTCTATACTTCCCTTTTCCTTCTTATATTTTACAGAATCTGAAAAAAAGGTCTTCCAACCAGTTATGCCCTTACTCTTATTTATATTCATTATCAGTCAAAAGAGATTTGCTTCATAAAAGATTTTACCATAGGTCATCTATTTTACAGCATTATTTCTTAAAAGACCGTAAAATCTTGGTTGCTCCTCAGAACATTGTTCCCTCGGCCTGCCCCTATTCCGGCCCAGCTTGCCTTCCAGTCAGATGGAGATACGTTGCTCCCACTGTCAAACTACCTTTGCTGATCGGAAGGAGCAAGTCTCTCACTATCACCTGGATTGGCACCGCAACAACCTACGTCGTTCATTGGCTGGCAAGACTCCGCTCACTGAGGACCAGTTTTGGGATGAATCAAGTAGGTTATTAAGTATTACTAAGGAGTTTTTTTGATGGGTAAGGATTTTTTTTATTATTTTTTTTAATATTTATTCATTTATTTTATTTATTTATTTTATTTTAGATAGAGCAAAATTTTGAGGTAAAAGTCATGCTTGGGGATGTAGCTGCTTTAGTCGGCAGCTCGGCGCATCAATCCAGCCTCATCTAAGATAGTATTTACGTATTTCCAGAGGATCTCATGCACCGTGATTGTTCTTTTATCATCTTCACACTATTTACTGACCTATTTGATTGTCTAAAGAAATAGAATTTTTTTAGTAAAATCCATTTTTATCTACATACTTACCCATAATTATTAATTATTGCTTAAACACCCCCACCCCACAGCAAAGTTACATAATGTCCATTCGCTCACAAGAGAACAACGAAAGAAAAGAACTTGAGTCCCCCTTTCCGTTCTCTAAGAAAAGGTGCACGGACCGTTTTCTACAACCCCTCGGTACCAGCCAGCCTTCCCCCACAATTCACACGCTTCTACTCTAAAAAGCTCAAAGAGGGGAGGGAGGAAGGGAACATGAATTATAATTAACCCCTTCAATACCGGATGTGTGTTTTGTGACACGTGCGTGTCACGGTTGAGTTCACGCGCCAGGAACCGAGCGTGCTCCCCGTGACACGCACATGCCACGGTTATAAGCTGTGTGTATTGAGGGCTCTCAAGGCCTCAGTTTCGGGGTTATTTCTACCCACGTGATGGCAAGTGTCTGTGTTTACAAACATAAGGCTGCAGCCATTCGTGGGACGGTTTGAAACGTCATAAACTTTGATCAATGAGTTATTGTCAGTGCTGTGACGTAATTTGTGAAGAGAAATCATCATATTATTTTTTTTTATACATCATATTTCCTGACCTACGTATGGCAACACATGCTTGTCGAGTGCCGCAATGCGACATTCTCTAGCTTCTGTTCAGTGCTGCCTGAAGTTTTTTTGTGGTAGCACGTGCGGATTTACTTCGCAATTATGGATATCTGTACAACTGACTGTGAAGATAAATATGATGGTGGGACAATAAGTGAATCTGAGGGTCTGATGACTCAATGGAAGGTGATGATACTTTGTTTGATCCTGAAGCTATCAGTGATGTAGAGAATGATGCTAGCAGCGGCGATGAGAGTATTGAGACGTTGTCCACAAGCAGTGGCCTGTCATGCAGCCCTCCTGCCTCACCCCCTTCAGCTGCTGGTAGACAAACAGATTTCACACTTCTTTCAGACCCATTCTCTGACACCAGACCTAACCCTCTACCTACATATAACACTGATTTTCCTGATGTACATCTTAGTATTATTCTACATCATGAAGCCACTGCTATGAGTGCTCTAGACTGTTTTCAGTTATTCATGGGGTAAGATGTGATTATTGTTCTGTGTCTCTGGACCAACACACCTGCTGCATATTTTTTTCGAGACTATCCCCACATTAGTCCTAAGAAATTTATGGGTAAAAAGTGGTTTAATGTCAGTGAGGAAGATATGTATGTGTACATTTCATTGCAGCTACTCATGGGACTAACACATTTACCCAAGATATCTGACTATTGAAGTACATCAGCACTGTGTCAGGGCCCACCTGTTTTCAGAGCTGTTATGAGTCATAATAGATTCTCTCCGATTATTAGATTTGTGTGGTTTTCACACCCTGATGATGCTGTCCCAAGGATGCCTATGACAAGAATTCATACTTATTTTGAGTTGTTACGTGCTAAGTGCATGGAATTTTTTTCTGCAGGTGAAAATTTTGCAGTGGATGAGTCACTGATTTTGTTCAAAGGCAGACTGCACTTCAGACAGTTCATAAAAACAAAGCGTAATCGCTTTGGTATGAAACTCTTTGCATTGTGTCCTAGTGCTAGTAATGCAAGAGGCTACACCTGGAATTTTTGCTTATATACACCTGCAATGTATGAAGAAATGAGACAAGACCCACGGCTTGCTATCCTCAGCAAGTCTGAGCCTGTTCCTGTGCATCAATCAATGCACTCACTTCTGAATCAGGGAAGGCACATTGTCTTAGACAACTGGTACTCTTCCCTTCATCTGGCTGAATATTTGTTGACCAAGAAGACTCTAACTACTGGGACCATTCGGACAAACAAAGGTGTGCCTGATATTATCTCATGCCAGAATCTTCAGAAAAAGCAGTCTGTATTTGGATGAAAAGAGGATGTGCTGATCGTCAAATTTTGTGACAGAAGATTGGTCCACGTTATCACAACCAAGTATACAACAGGGTACAAAGAACAATCATGTCATGTCAAAGGGGGGGGAGGGAGATGCTGCAGAAGCCCCTGCCTATTCTTCTCCTGTAGATACCAGAGACCTGAGACAAGGGACTCCCCCACATGAGCACCCCACCCGTGCAGAGAGGCATCGCAAAACAGAGTCATCTCTGGAGGTGGCATCACAAAAGGGGCTCCTTGGAAAAGATGACCTGGCTCCATCCACCAAAAGGGGTCTGCAAGGCATTGGGGAGGTGGAGGGACCCGCCACCAGGGTGGATCTGAAGCTGCTCTCCAGTGTCTCTTCAGGCACCACTGAAGGGACCGGGAATGAAGGCGGCCACCTGGAACCAGCCTCTCTAGTGATGCCAGATGACCCAAGAGAGACCTCCACAGCGACACCGGGGGAGCTTTGTCCTCAAGGAAACTCCGTGCCACAGACCGAAACCGGCCGATCCGCTCTGGGGAAGGAAAAAATCAGAGCCCTCATGAAGTCCAGTACCATGCCCAGGTACTGCTTCCTCTGGCTGGGCACCAGGTCCGACTTGGATAGATTGACCTGAATACCCAGTCAATCGCACAAATGGGAAATAGCTTGGATGGCACTTGTGCACTCCTGTTGAGACAAACCTGTGATCAGCTAGTCATCCAGATAGCGGAAGAGAAAAATCCCGTGTTGATGCGCCCATGCGGACACTGGAACCATGATTTTGGTAAAAACATGAGGAGCGGTGGTGAGGCCAAAACACAGAACCCTGAATTGGAAGACTCTGTCCCACCAAACAAACCGCAGGAACTTGCGAGAACGAGGGTGTATTGGGATTTGGAAATATGCGTCTTGGAGATCTAGAGAGACCATCCAATCCTCCACTTTCATGGACTCCAACACTGAAGCCACTGTCTCCATTCGAAAGGGGCTGACTCTTAAAAACTTGTTCAGGGCCGAAAGGTGGAACACCGGTCTCCAACCCCATGTTACTTTCGGAACCAGGAACAGACGTGCATAAAAGCCTTCCAACTTGTCCACCACCAGCTCTATGGCCCCTTTGTCCAACATATCCTAAATCTCTAGGTCTAGGGCCGTATGATGAACGGACCCCTCTACATAGGCGGCAAACTCTACAGGTCTGGAAGCCAATGGAGGGGGATGAAGAAAAGGGAGTACATACCCATAATGCAGGGTCTTCACTACCCACTCCCCTGCCCCTACCTCCATCCGCACTCTCCAGTGATGCTGCAGGCAAGCACCCACAGGAACCGGAGAGCCAGAGTTTTCCCTAGCGCGACCTCCCTCGGCCTTGGGAGCCTCCACTGTGAGCCTCCCGGGGCGCGAAAGGGGCCCCCTGTGGGGGAGGATCTGGTAACAGGAGCCAATGGAAAGGGTCTAAGAAGGAACCCTCTCCTCACCTGCCCTCTTACTCTGTTTCCACGGGGTATCCCGGCTGAACCCCTAACTGAAGAGGTCAAGCTCCTAACCAGAGAAGAGAGAGCACGCTGTTGGGAAGCCAAGTGTTCCGTGTTCTACACCTTGGCCACCACAGATGGGTCAAATAGAAAATAAAAAAAGGAGAAGACAAAAGCTGGTGTTTATCCACATCAGAAAAGGAACCAGGCAAGGCATCCACAGTTGCCTCTCTCTGTAACATATGAAGCCGACAACGTAGTTCTTCTGCAGGGCGAAGAAAATCTCTGTTGGCCCTGGCCAGAGAGGATAAAAAAGCCAACACTTCCTGCTGTGTGCCTGAAGAGTCTTCAGCCCAAGCAGCCAACACCTGATCTATCCAAGAGGCGATGTCGGACATGGAACCACACACTGATTCCATCTGAGCCAAGACACGGGTGGAAACTGACACCATCTGGTTCCCCCCCTGCCTAAGACCACCCAACTCCTCATTAACCGGAGGAGGGACCCGAGAGGCCCCTTCGGGTAAATAAATTTCACTGACACCCTTCTTCCAAATTCTGGGTAACTGGAAAGGAGATAAATTAGGTCTAGGGTCTTTCAGAGCCTTACCTTGGGATTCCTCCCGAATAGCCTGGGCCAAAAGAGATTGAGGGATAGCCAAGGAGGGATGGCGAGCCTCAACTGATCCTTGAGCTCGCTCAACCCCCGTGAGAATCGACGAGGAAGGAGCTTCAGGAGTTGGAAGCTGTTGAAAACTCCTCACTCTATCTACAAGTTGTAGAAAAGAAGGATCACCCACCTGAGGATTAGACACCTCCTCCTCATCTTCCTCATCTGCCTCATAAGTGGACTGGGGATGTTCAACCAGTCTGGAAGCTGAGGATCCTGGAACCAGATTGCTGCTACCAGGAACGGAAATAAAATGGCTCACCTTATCAGACATCTCTTGGGAAAGTGAATGGTCCCCCTGAGAAACACCACTGCAAGGGAGGGTATGGTGAGTAGTTCTGGTAGATGAGGTCAAACTAACCTCAACAGTCTAGTCATGAGGTTTGTTGGTCTGCAAACCCACCTTAGGAATGGCACCAGCGCGCAAATCCTGAGTGGGAAGAAAAGCATTAGCCAACCCAGCTCTTGATGGGCCAGGGAGGGGTTCAATGGAATCTTCATTATAAGAACCGTGGTTGACTTCCCTGGGGAGAGACAAAAACTGGCTGTCCCACCTTAGGGCATGGTGACAGCTGTCCCTCCCGTCACTACCATCATCCTCCATGGGGTGGGAAGACAGCTGGTTGTCACGCCTTAGGGCATAGTGACAACTGTCCTTCCCACCACTACCATTGCCCTGCTGGGGGAAGGAAGACAGCTGGTTGTCACGCCTTAGGGCAAAGTGACAGCTGTCCCTCCCATCATTGTCAATGGTAACGCCATAACCAGGACATCCTTTGGCAGTACCTTGGCTGGTCTTAAAGGGCATGGGTTGTTTGTCAGACCTTTGGTTGTCATCTCCTAATTCTCTGGGAGGGGCAGAGAGGAAGTGCCCTGGGGCATAACACCTGCTCTCCACCTACATATCATGGGGAGAATGTTGTACTGCCATGACCATAGGAACCTGGCAGTCACCAAATCCACCCCCAGAACCAGCGAGGGCCTTCGTCAGAGCAACTGGCATCTCACCTGTATCAGTAGAGAGAACTGGAACACCAGCTGCTTGTGTTATTGTTAAAGCGGCTGTCGCCGGAACCATCTCAGCCACGGGACAGGCTGCACCATCTGTTTCCTGAGATCGAAGGTCCATCTGATGGATAGGAGACTGAAACCCAGAAAAGGGAGAATCCTGGGAGGAGGTAAGAAAAAGGGACAGTCTATCCAATGTCTCCTCCATTTTACACATACGTTTGTATAGTTGTTGGGAACTCTGAGCCTTGCGATTCCCAGGTGAGGACTTCCTCCTTTCTCTATGCACCTCAACATTCTCCAAAAACCTGAGAAACTCATCATGAGACAAAGAAATGCATTTTTCACACTGAGATGTGAGACTGCAAGACTTGACTCTACATGACAAACAATCATCATGAGGATCCACAGACCGAGATGGTAACGATCTAGAAGACTTACCACACAGCCTTACCATGATCTTAACATAACATAACATAACATAGATAATAGGATGACAAAGGGCCACCAGGGCCCATCTAGGTTATCCTGTATCAGTCGCACAGCGACCTTGTCATCAGTACTTAAAGATACACTTACAAGTACACAATACATTATATACTAATTCTAAATATTTGGCCCATTAACAGGGCTAAGTCCTGCAGCGAATTTCTCTACAATCTGTGATCCCTCTACATGGGGATCATGTCTTGTTTAACTATAGTAAATTTCTTATAAAAACTATCATGCAGTGCTATACATAATTATAAATCTAATAAATTTAAGTGCTTATCTAATCTGTTTTTAAACATTGTCAAACTAGTGCTATTTACAACCCTCTGGCAATGTATTCCAGAAGTCTACCACCCTATGACTAAAGAAATATTTCCTTATATCTAACCTGCAGCCTTGCTTTCTAATCTTCCTGCCATGATTTCTAGTCCTACTTCCCTCCTCTATGGTAAAGAAAGATCTCACATCTATGTAGTTTGTATCTGAGAACATTTTAAATAACTCTATCATATCCCTCTTATACATCTCCTCTCAAGTGAAAACATGTTTAATTCCTTTAATCTATCTCTATACTCCAGGCACTTTAATGCTGGTATCATCCTAGTTGCTCTTCTCTGAACTGCTTCTAACATGTTGATATCCTGCCTATAATGGGGTGACCAGGCCTGTATGCAATACTCTAAATGGGGCCTAACATAGGAATTATATAAGCTACGCACCACTTCCTTACTTTTATAACTAACATTTCTATTTATAAAACCCAGGATCCTATTTGCCCTATTTCTTGCTTCTAAACATTGCTTTGAAAATTTCATAGTCCTGTCTATCACTACTCCTAAATCCTTTCCTCCTCTACTGCCTCTAGCCAACATCCCTCCATCTCATAGCTAAAGTTTGTGTTGTCTTTACCTAAATGCATAACCTGACACTTTTTAGAATTAAACTCCATCTGCCACCTGTCTGCCCATGCTATCAGCCTGTCCAGGTCTCGTATTCTGTAATTGTCCTTTTCACCCTGTACTGCACATGCTATCTTAGTATCATCTGCAAACTTTGATACTTTGCTACTAATTCCTATATCTAAATCGTTAATGTACACCAAGAAAAGAAGAGGTCCTAGCACTGATCCTTGGGGTACCCACTAACCACTTCCTTCCACTCAGACATTGCCCCATTTAATACTACTCTCTGTGTCCTATCAGAAAGCCATTCACTAATCCAATCAACTAACCTACCCCCTATCCCATGTAGTCTCAATTTGTACACTAGCCTCCTAGGCGGTACCTTATCAAACGCCTTGCTAAAATCTAGATATATAACATCTATGCTATTTCCATCATCTAACTCCTTGGTAATATCAGTACTTAAAGATACACTTACAAGTACACAATACATTATATACTAATTCTAAATATTTGGCCCATTAACAGGGCTAAGTCCTGCAGTGAATTTCTCTACAATCTGTGATCCCCCTACATGGGGATCATGTCTTGTTTAACTATAGTAAATTTCTTATAAAAACTATCATGCAGTGCTATACATAATTATAAATCTAATAAATTTAAGTGCTTATCTAATCTGTTTTTAAACATTGTCAAACTAGTGCTATTTACAACAGGCTTCCTGTTTCTCTGCCTTATATCTTTGTAAGGGATACACTGCATCACTATACCCTTTAGTACAACCTTAAAAATATCCCACATCTCCTGTGCAGTTTTATTTCCAAAACTATATTCCCAGTTTACCTCTCCTAATAACTGATGTAACCTACCATAATTGCCTTTCTGATAGTTTGGGACTCTAGTCTTATTCACTATATTATTCCTACTGGAATTAATGATAAATCTAATTATATGATGGTCACTGTTTGCTAAAGTCTCTCCTACCTCAACTTCCTTTAAACAATGCTCAATATTTGTTAGTACTATGTCTAAAACCTTCCTCCCCCTAGTAGGTTTATCTACCATCTGCACTAAATAGTTATCCTGAAAACTTTCCATAAACTTATTTTCACTAGCATCTCCTACCATCCTCTCCCAGTTTACTGACTTAAGATTAAAATCCCTAAGATAATTGTCTGACTAGTACACCCCTATTTATCTCATCTACCATAAGGTTGTCTACATCTCTGACTGGTTAGGTGGTCTATAAAAGCTCCTACTCTAATAACCTTACTTTTGTTTACTCTAACATCCAGCCATAAGGACTCTACTCTGTTATCTACCTTAATACCATTAACCTGACTGGAAATGAAGGATTTTTTACATAAATAACTACTCCTCCACCTATCCTACCAATTCTCTGGTGTAAATACATAATGTATCCATCTACTTCATATTCTTTCCTATTTTCCTAAACTTTTCCTCATTTACCCATGCCTCTGTGACACATACAACATCTAAGTCCTCCTCAACTATATAACTAGATAACTCGTCCTTCTTGTTCCTAAGACTCCTGGCATTTACATAAAAACATTTAAGTCCTGCTACCTTCCTAGATGCTGTCTCCTTATTTGGAATCCTAATCTTATTCTCTCCTATTTGCACCTGGAAATCTTTCCTAATCTTTTCACTATCTCTGTTTATCCTATCTAATTTATGTCTAACATCTTTCTTCTGGAATGCATTTGCTACCTCACCCCTACACTCCATCCCAACTCCCCTCCAGACATCCACTCAGCACATCCACACCCTTCCTACTCAGATGCACACCATCCCTAGCATACAAATCCCTTCGCCCATAGAACCTATCCCATACATCCACAAAGCTGACACCCACATCCTTACACATCCCTTTTACCCGATCATTCACACCAATGGCCCTAGACAACCATTCCTGCTAACATACACACGAGGCAAGATTCCTGACACTACACACCTCCTACCACTCTCCCTTATCTTGCCTAACATATCCCGAAATCTTGCCACTAACTTCTCCGACCCACCTGCTCTGACATCATTCCCACCTACGTGCAAAACTACTACACCTCCCTCCATCCCCCAACCCTCTTCTGCACCTCCTCACTCACTGCCTTCACACCTGCACCAGGCATACACACGTTCGTCCTCCTATCCCTGTCTTTCCCACAGAAAGTGCTAAGTACCTAACCTGAGAGTCACCCACCACACACCTGAGGTGTGCTAGGCACAACTCCCCTCCTCCTCTCCTCTACCCCTTCTCTCTCCTTTCACTCACCACAACCACCTCATTCACTCCACTCTCACTCTCCCCCTCCCCCTCCAACAAACCGAACCTATTTTCACACTCAACAGGTTTGGTCCTATCCTCCCTAACTGCCTCCGCTTTCCTTCCCTCGCAACCTGCCATCTCTGCCCATCCTGACTACTATCTTTCCCAGTCTGGCTCGCCTGCTCCCTTTTCCCCACTCTGCTCTTCCCGACAGAGGGCCAAGCTACCCTGTCGCCCTCAGAAGATCCAACCTTCAACCTAACACTGATCTCCTGCCTAATTTTTCCACTGCCTCCCCAAGCCTCTTAACCTCCTCCTTCAACTCAAAGATGAGAACTTGTTCGCACTTTTCCCCTCACTTAGCTTTCTCATTTCCTCTCGCAATTCTCGGTGCTCAAGAGAAAGAACTAAATTCTCGCTCTTGAGCCTACACACCATACACTCAGAAAAGTCAACGACCTTCCTGTCATGCCCACACATCTCACACACAACAAACTCGCCCAATCCCACCTCAACACTCTCTTTCACGCACTCAATCACACTCTGATATACTTCAGTAGCTACCGCCATATTAATTTACAATCTGTTAACTCACAAACAAACAAATAGAAATACTTGGTGACGGTGGGGTGGGGGAACCGCGGTGGTGGGGGGCCTAAGTGAGGTCAACTAATCCTCTTTCAAGGTCAACTTGACAGTTACAAGCCTAGTCTCCTCGCTCTACCAAAATACTTTTTAACTCAGAAACACTGATTCAAACCACTATTTCACTTTAATCTAACACTTGCAGTACACATTTTCACTTCACTAACACTCAAAAGCACCACACACAGACACCAAGCACAAACACCAATCGCTAACTATAAAAACAACAACCAAAAACGGAGCGCATACACAACACTTCCACTCGCCACTGCATCTATGCTCTGAATCTTACACTTAACCAAGGCTCTAACCGAAGACAAGAGCAAGGCGGCAACCCAAAGCCGCAGAAACAGGACAAAAAGCTGGCAGTAAGTGAGCTAAGGTAACACATGTAACCACTATGGCAGCAAAGAAGTGAATGAATTGTGGGGGAAGGCTGGCTGGTACCGAGGGTTGTAGAAAACGGTCCATGCACCTTTTCTTAGAGAACGGAAAGGGGAACTCAAGTTCTTTTCTTTCGTTGTTCTCTTGCAACCTAATGGACATTATGTAACTTTGCTGTGGGGTGGGGGGTTTAAGCAATAATTAACAATTATGGGTAATAGTATGTGTAGTAACAAACTGCAGTTTTAATGTTTGTGTGAATGGTGCCTACATCCTTTCATCCTCTCTCCTCCTCCTCCTCCTCCTCCTCCTCCTCCTCCTCCTCCTCCTCCTCCTCCTCCTCCTCCTCCTCCTCCTCCTCTACCATTTACCAAAAATTTGTGTCTCCATGGTAAGAACACTAAATAAGCTTTTGCTGTTATTTCATATTTAGGGAAATAGTGGTGTAGTGGATATGGTGATGAGCATGGGATCGGTCAGACGTCCATGTGTAGGTTTGAATCCCACCATGTACCACCTTGAAACTTTGTCATTTGTCGAGTGGTTTAAAGTTATGTACGTGTCACCATGACACTCAGGTTTTAGGTGGTTACACCAAAGATGTGTCTGGGTGGTGATATAGGCCCTAATATGGGTACTACTATAAAGAAAATTGCCTGCACCACTAATGGATAGCAGCTGAACAGCGCTTTCCATGCATACTTTTCAAGTATACCTACAGTTTTTCCATTTTGTCTATTAGTATCTTGCATTCGATGCATTTTTGGAATTTTCTGGGTTTAGCCATAACATGGCAGTTAAGACCCAGGTTTAAAACTTCTTCTTGGTCCAATGTCAGTAGCTTACTTGTTAAGTTTGTATATCCACGTGGCTATCATTAAAGTTGATTATCTTTTGTTGGTTAGCTCTTGTGGTTGAGTTTCTGTGCTGCAACATCATGTTGTGAAACATATTGTCTTTGTTTTCCTTTGTGCGGGCATCGATGTCAGCGTTGGACCATTTTTCTTCTAGTTCTTGATGGAAAAGCTTGAACTCTTGTATCTTGTTCCATAGTTCTTTAAATCTTACTCTCATCAGGCTTTTTCCATTCGTTGTCAGTGGGCCTCCTATGGCGATGTCTGCTTTGCAATTCTGCCCCATTGCATTGTCTACTAAGTCTATAAATGGGCAGTAGATTATCTCTCAGGCATATTTCGTTGAAGGTGATGGCCAGTTCGGCATTAATGATTTTCCCTAAGATATTTTGTTTATATCTCAAGAGTGTCTTCAGAAACAGGAAGATCAACTCGGCTACTGGTCAACAACGGATTCAGAGAGAACAATATCATCTGCATGACAAAGAAATAATTATCAGTTGGTACAACGCAAATGTCCCCAAGTAAAAAAGGAATGATATCGTCATCTTCTACAGAGCATTCTTCTCATCAGCGCACAAGGAAGACGAACAAGTAATAACAAGAATTGTCAAGAGGAATGTTAAACCAATTGACCCAGAAAGAAAACTAAAGCTACAGATGTATTATATAAAAAAGAAAACCAGCCACATCCTCCTGAAAAACAGCCCAGACACCAAGAAAGAAGAAATGCAGATGTCACATGTTTTGTATATGTTCACATGTAACCAAGGAAACTGTGAAGTCCTGGCTACAACCTATATCGGCATGACAGCCATGAAGCTCTTATGACGACTAACACTACACTTAACATCCGGAGCTCCAAAATGTCACCTGTGGCAAGAGTATGGCATCACCATCATCAGGAAAATAATAGAAGACACTAGAGAGGCGAGAAAACTAATAGCATTGCTCGCCACCATCTTGACTCCATCTACTGTCTCAACTATCTTCAAGTCAGCAGACTCGATTAAGAAGGCTGGTGAGACCATATCTTCCTTGCAAGCTAAAAGAACCACCTAAACTTGTGACTCAACAATGGATAAAATGGAAAGCCTTGTGGAAATGTGGTACACAAGTTTTGTATGTGATACAATGATGCGCCCTTCGTTTACATTTCACAGGTTGCTGGTTAGTGTCTATTCATTTGTTCATTACTCGACCTGGTTTTAAGGAAGGTAACCCAATTGTAAAATGAGCTAACGTGTGAATATATATATATATATATATATATATATATATATATATATATATATATATATATATATATATATATATATATATATATATACAGTAAGGTCTCGGTTTACTTCAAAGTTACGTTCCTGAAACATGACGTAAGTCGATTTTGTACGTAACTCGAGTTTCCGTACATTTCAAAGCATATTATCGAGTTTTCAACCAATCATTGTTTATGGTCATTCAGGTAAGTTAAAGGTTATATTGTTATATTATTTACAACTATATAGGAATATGAAACACAAGTTTGTTTTTGTTGTTGATTAGGGCCACGAACGCGAAGGACTGCAGGTTGCCGAGAGGGATGGCCCTGAGGCCGCCAGGAGGGTGGGCTGGTCGAATATTGTGACGCCCAGGGCAGACAGCTGGGAGCGTAGTGCAGTGCAGTGGGAGTAGAAGCGTGGGCAGCGAGGCAGGAAATGCAATAGGAAAGGGCAATAGGGATCAGCAGACAGGCGCAGACGGTGCAAGTGAGCTGCGAGTGTCGTGTGGCCCAGGCGAAGGCTCCAGAGTTGTTATTGTTGTGATGGGTGCGCGAATCCTCAAGGTCGTCAACCTCCCTGTTGTCATGGTAATGGGCTTCTCATTTTCTTCTTCACTCCCTCACACACAGCTGTTGCCTCCCTTCTCATGTCTTTAATTACGTCCTCTTTTTCTTGTAGCGTAATGGTTTTCCTTTTCTTAGCATCACTGCTGTCACTAAGGAGTTTTCTCTTTGGTGCCATTGAGCAAGATACTAAGAACTTGAGTCAGTAAACGCAGAAGTAGGATAACACTCTTGCCAGGGGCGACGGTGTGGTGGAACTGAGGCAGGGTGTTATTGTATTCAACTATAACAATAAATCCCGCGCTTTATGATTTATAAATTTTCAATTTTTTTAATCTTGAATTGCCTTATAGTAGACTGACATAACTACGAGTTTGACGTAACTCGAGACCGACATAACCGGGACTATATATATATATATATATATATATATATATATATATATATATATATATATATATATATATATATATGCAGTAATACTCCACTTAATGAACGTTCGTTTAACGAATTTCCGGTTTAACGTACTATATAAAGTTAGACCAAAAATCCATATAACGTACAATCACATCCGTTTTATCAAATTTTCTGGGTTTGAATTTGCCGGGTGAGGGACCGAACGCGGTAGTTTCGTTGTAATTGGCTGGCTCCTGGAGCTAGATCCAAGATTTTTTTAACAACGTCAGAGCAACCGCTTGCAGCGAAATGGCATCCATGAACGCTTGGAGGGACGATGACAAGGTTGCTTTCAGGTTGCTCTGAGGTTGCTGGGAACACCACCTCTGGAGGTGGTGTTACTGTCTTGTATATGCATTTATGTTCACAAAACAACATTTCTATTAGCTTTTTACAAACCTTGCCCCAAGAAAGGATTGTTTTGTAATGCATAAAGTAAAATCTTACATTGAATACCAAAAAATAAAGCAGAGATGAGATGAGCCATAGACGAAGCGGGAGACTCACGGCCACTCGGCCGCTTCTTCTTCTTCTTGTGACCCTTTTGCTTACGTGTTTATCATGATGTTTATGTTTTTACTCCTCTCTTGCCTGCTATAATGGATATCATATCATAGTATTCATATACGCTCATGCCACGAGGATAACCTTGACTCTTTGGCATTGAGTGATAGTGAATTACTAATGAAATACTAGGGTATTTCATTGATAATTCACTGTCACTCAGTGCCACAGAGTCAAGGTTATCCTCATGGCATGAGCGTATATGAATACTAAGATATGATATCCATTATGGCAGGCAATAGAGGAGTGGAAACAAATATCATGGGTAAAGACAACACGCAGGCTAAAAGGGTCACAAGAAAAAGAAGAAGAAGCGGCGAGTCGCGTAGTCTCCGCCGTGTGGCTTAAATCATCTCTGCTTTATTTTTTGGTATTCCATGTAAGATTTCACTTTATGCATTACAAAACAATCCTTTCTTGAGGCAAGGTTTGTTAAAAGCTAATAGAAATGTTGTTTTGTGAACATAAATGCATATATGATACAGTAACACCACCTCCAGAGGTGGTGTTCCTAGCATCCTGGTGGTTGGTAAAAATCTAATAGAAATGTTGTTTTGTGAACATAAATGCAAGAATGTGAGAGAATTTGTACGTAGCTCCTCTAACTTCCAATGACTCATGTGACATCATAAAAGTAGTGGTACACCGGTGGCCCAGTATACTGCCAAATGTATATGTAATTATTTTTTTTTCTAACCCATGTGGTATGTTGGGGACCAGCCCAGAACGCATCCCCCCCATTTCCATTATTTCGTATGGGAAAATTATAATTATCTCAGCAATTTTATTTAACAACTTTGACACTCCTATTTTGTTCGTTAGCGGTGTTACTATAGTATATATATATATATATATATATATATATATATATATATATATATATATATATATATATATACATATACATATACATAATCACATATATATATGCACAGTAATACTCTGCTTAACGAACAGGATAGGGGATGTCAAAGCTGTTCGTAGAGCGAAAATTTGTTAATCGGATGTAATTTTCCCATAGGAAATAATGGAAATTCTCTCACATTCTCGCATTTATGTTCACAAAACATTTCTATTAGCTTTTTACAAACCTTGCCCCCAAGAAAGGATTGTTTTATAATGCATAAAGTGAAATCTTACATGGAATACCATAAAAATAAAGCAGAGATGAGATGAGCCACAGAGGCGGAGACTCGCCACTCTCGCTTCTTCTTCTTCTTGTGACCCTTTGCTTGCATGTTACTTTCATCATGATGTTTATGTTTTCACTCCTCTATTACCTGCTATAATGGAAATCATATCTTAGTATTCATATACACTCATGCCATGAGGATAACCTCGACTCCGTGGTACTGAGTCATGGTTATCCTCGTGGCATGAGCGTATATGAATACTAAGATATGATATCCATTATAGCAGGTAATAGAGGAGTGAAAACATAAACATCATGATGAAAGTAACATGCAAGCAAAAGGGTCACAAGAAGAAGAAGAAGAAGCGGCCGAGTGGCGGTGAGTCTCCCGCTTCGTCTGTGGCTCATCTCATCTCTGCTTTATTTTTTGGTATTGCATGTAAGATTTCACTTTATGCATTACAAAACAAACCTTTCTTGGGAGCAAGGTTTGTAAAAAACTAATAGAAATGTTGTTTTGTGAACATAGATGCATTATATAAGACAGTAGCACCACCTGGAGAGGTGGTGTTCCCAGCAACCTCAGAGCAACTTGATAGCAACCTTGTCACCGTCCCTCCACGCATTCATGGATGCCATTTCGCTGCAAGAGGTTGCTCTGACGCTGTTAAAGAATCTTGGATCCAGCTCCAAGAGCGCTAGAGACAGAGGCGGGGAGCCAGTCAATCACAGCGAAACTACTGCGTTCGGTCCCTCACCTGGCAAATTCAAACCCAGAAAATTCGCTAAAACGGATGTGGTTGTACATTATGCGGATTTTTGGTCTAACTTTATATAGTACGTTAAATCGGAAATTCGTTAAACGAACGTTCGTTAAGCGGAGTATTACTGTACTTATAAAAAAACTTGGGATCCTTTTCACATATTCACTACATCTTTTTCAAAATTTCTCTCCTCCTTCCTTCTCATTCTAATGCATTCATTATTCTTTATATTGCTTCTTGTCTGCTTCTTTCCTTTGCTTCCTTAATTTTTTCTAAGCTGTATTCTTACATATTTCAGCTTTTGTACATATAGCATTGTACTATGTATGTTTGCTCTCTTTTACTTTGTATTCAGCAACATATCTCTTTACTCCCTCATTGTGCATGTCTAGGAATATATCATAATTTTCTTGAATTGTCTTTCCTTGCATAATTTCCTTCCACTCAATACTAGCAAAGTACAGTGTTACCTTAAGATACAAGTTTAATTCATTCTGTGACGGAACTCGTATCTCAAAAGGCTTGTATCTCAAAAAAATTTTCCCCTGAAATGCATTGAAATGCCATTAATTCTTTCCAGTCTCCCCCAAAATAAGAGCAGCCCTTTCTTTTTTGTACATGTTTTCAGGTAAAAAATAGGTATTTGTAAATAATAATTATTGCATAGAAACATAATAAAACATAAGATAATATAAATAGATAATCTACTTTTATAAAGGATATTTATCTCGGAGGGTGCATTCCACGAGACGTAACCCTACCGCATTCTCAACTCTCAGTTTGGACTATTGATCAGCTGGAGTGTACAAATATAACCACCCTGTAGTTCTAATAATCACAGAAGAGCTCGTTGACAACCCTGTAAACATTATTCATTGAATAAATGAACAAGTAGGAGAGAGAGAGAGAGAGAGAGAGAGAGAGA
The DNA here is from genome assembly GCF_017591435.1 of Portunus trituberculatus. NCBI lineage: Eukaryota > Metazoa > Arthropoda > Malacostraca > Decapoda > Portunidae > Portunus > Portunus trituberculatus. The sequence continues at coordinate 181,005 of NC_059276.1, forward strand.
GACCATACTGCCGCAGCCATAGAGGTTTGTTTACATTGTTCCCCTCCTCCGTTATAAGCATCAGTTGAGGAGGTAGGCAAAGATAGGAGAAATTTGTTTTGCCTTTTTAGTTGCGAACACATGCAAACTTTATCAATGTATGAAAATATTTAAAGCAAAATCAAAAGTTTATTTAGTGTTCTTATCTTAGAGACAGATGTTTTCAGCCATTGGTGGTAAATGGTGAAAGAGGAGGGAGGGAGGAAAGGGTGGAGGCACCTTTCACACGTAAACATTAAACATAAATCAAAACTGCACTTTCTTTAGACAAAAAAAGGTAAGTAAATGGTGTGAAAATTATGAAAGAACAATCCCAGTGCTTGAGATACTAGCACAGCTGAGGCTGAACCAATGCACCAAGCCACAGCCTAGCGGCAACATCTCCAAACTTGACTCATATCTCAAAATAAAAAGATGACCAAATCATAGCTCATATCTCAAAAAACTCATGTCAGGCAGCTTGTATCTCAAGGTACCACTGTAGCTTCTTAACCCTTAAAGTACAGGGAGCTGATTTACTTTCCATTTGTTACATCGGGAAAAAATCACACCTGTCAAAAATGCTAATAGATTTTTGTCCTTATAAAAGCATATTTTTATGTGTTACTCTGAGTACAACAATATAGTTTTCAACATATTATGACCTTTGAGAGCAAAGTTATTGCATATAAAAAAGTTTTCCCCGAACCCGTGGCAGAACCCACCATTAAGAAATACCCTCTAAAGCTCCAATAACACAGCGTGTGCTCTCTCTCTCTCTCTCTCTCTCTCTCTCTCTCTCTCTCTCTCTCTCTCTCTCTCTCTCTCTCTCTCTCTCTCTCTCTCTCTCTCTCCCAGATAGGAAACGCCTTTTGTGGTTGGGGGCTTGCATGCCCCTGTGACCTGGCAAGCTAGTCTAGAGGGGCCTTAAGCCCCTGCTCTGCCCTTCTGAGGGGGAGAGGGCTACCCATGCTAGTAAGGTCGCCAGTGAGGGGCCAGACTAAATGGTTCCTACGCCAGCTGCCAGTGGACCAGCGGAGCCACCCGCTGGAGGGATCGCCTAATAGGGGTTGTCCTGTGTTGGATGGTTGGGTGTCCAGGCTGGGATGCTTTGGGAGGGGGGTCTCAGCTCTGTCGTGGACAAACATTCGCATCATGTGGGGCCTTTTTTTTTTAAACAAATGGTCTGCATGGGAACGAGGTACCCCGTCCACGGCAGCCAGCACTCGCTCCCATTGTAGTCCCAGTAGGTGGTTTCCCTTGCCCCTGGAGCTAATCTTTTGTGTTACTGTATGCTTATGGGAAAACACAAAAAACTTTCAGGTTCTCGTGAGATGGCTGACCTGGCCCGCGAGACGTCATCTTCAGGTCTGAGTAGGGAGGAGGATTCCCCACCACAAGGGCCTCCCACAGCAGTCTCCTGTTCTGGGAGTTCTTCTGAGGGATGTATCTCTGCTGGTTTGGACTCCCTTTTGATGGTAAATGTTAATCCATCTTTTCTTATCACGCCTTGCATTCCCTTCTTAAGATGTATGGCACGGTCCTTCGCATTCAACATGTTTATGATAAGGACTTTCCATTGAACCGCTGCTATGTGACGTTTCTGACATGTGATGAAGCCTGTTTGGCTTATGAACATGTAGCATCTCTGCCCCTTGCTGGCTCTGGCTTTAAGACGGAACTTCTCCACTCACGTAATGTTTCAGACAGTGACATGGACTATATTCCAAATATTTTTGACAACTATTTAGAGAATTCAGTTCCAGAAGTCTGCCAGATACCGCCTCCACATTGTTTTTTGGCGTACTACAGAAATGGGCGTGTGAATTTCATCCATGCCTCCCATTACCTGGCCACAGAGATCAGTACGATTCCTGAGGGAAATCTGAAGAAGTACGGTAGTGGGGTGCTCGTGCGAGCTAAAGATATTACGCAAGCGAGGATGTTGCAACATCTCCCATGCCATACTGACAACATGTTTGAGACCGTGAAGGCTCATCCCACCTTTAATTATAGTAAAGGTTGTGTGTACAGTCAGGATCTTTATGAATTTCCTGAGGAGGAAATACTGGCTATGTGTCCTAGCTCAGTCCAAAAGGTGACTAAGATGAGGAATTCCTCCAACATGGTCCTTCTCACCTTTTTTGGTTCCACCCTTCCTGACTGTGTTCATATCGGTTCTATCAATCGTAGGGTGAGGTGTTTTGTTTCCCGCCCTCTTCAGTGTTTCTCCTGCCATGGGTACGGTCATGGTAAAAGCTTTTGCAAGGAAGCTTCTCGATGTGGTAATTGCTCAGCAGTAGACTCACGTTCTGAGGAGCATTGCAATGCTGCTGTTTATTGTTTGCATTGCCGTGATCCTCACCAGGTACGTTCCAGGCAATGCTCTAGGTATCGCCTGGAGCAGGATATTTTACAGCTTGCTAATAGTCAGTTCATCAGCCTTGGTAGCGTCCGCCGTGAACTCCTTCACCGCCAAAAGGACGGTACTGGTGCAACATCCTATGCTTCATTGGCCGCTCACTCACCAGCTGAGTCTGCGGGTTTGAAGACAACTCCTGCTACCTCTTGCTCTGTTAGGGCTGGTGGTCCTGTTCGTTTGGCTAGTAGGTTTGCCCTTTTGTCCAACGACTCAGTTGAGTCATCTGTAAGATATGACGGAATAATCCAGACTTGACCAAAGTGACCCATGTAGTGGATGTCCATTTGCCTCCTGTATCACCTGAGCCTTTGAAGGGCCTGACCAAGCGGTACCGCAGCTCTGCGAGTCGATAGATTTAGCTCAGCCAAAGCAATCTAAGGTTTCTCCTGGTGCACATGATCGTGAGTCCTCCAGGGACCGCTCTGCAATGGTAACTCCAATGGTTTCTGCTCAGCCTTCTGTGACACCCTGTCTCAGGTCGGGGCTTCTTGTGATAGGGATGGTTTTAGCATGGAGTCGTCTGATGATATTATCACAGCCATCCTTCGTGGACCCACTGTGTCGAAAAGTGCAGTGCAGCCTGACCGTCGTCCTCCGATGACCAGTACAAATGGTAATAATTCACATCACTTACTGGTAAGCCAAAAGGCTGCAGTCCATCGAACCGGCACATCTCAACTCCTGGTGTCTTCTCGTTGGTTAATTATTTCTAGTCAGGTGAGTCATGGGCAGACCCTTCAAAAGGCTTGCCCGTCCACTGCACCTAAATAGTCATCTTCAACCTACTACAGTGGAACTGTAGAGGCCTTCGTGCCTCGTGGGGGGAACTCTGAACTTTAGGCCAGGAGCACACTAGCGACTCTGTGGCGCCACAAAGCCACAGCATCGTGTGGCGGGGATGTGGTCTTCCATAGGTTTCCATTGTTTTCAAGTTTTGCCGCGCACACCAGCGACTGTGGCAAGCGACTGTGGCTCTCTGTCGCTCATCCCCGCCACAGGCGTGGTGTGACTTTGTCGCCAGGCCTGCACACACTAGCAACAGTGGTTGTTCCCGCCACTCGCCACTGTCAATCAGTCAGGGTGGGCATGTGCTTAGGTTTGTGGAAACCAGAGTAGCCTACAACCACCGACAGTGCTGTGAGAGTTGCAACTTAGATGTGGGAGGGTATAACATAGTGCAAAGTCATATACATGTACATATACTTGTAGATATACATATACATATACATACACAATATGACGCAGTTAATACAAACGTATAAGGGTTAGTTCAATGCAGGGTTGTTAGGGTATACAGTGGCTAACGTCTTGCAAGTTTTTTCCATGTTTATGTCACCGTTGTCTGCCACAGAGTTTCAGCATTTTCATGAAATCATTTTCCTGTTCACTAGTCACTATTGTTGATCATTATACTGCGGTGTGCGGTGCCTGGTGCGGCTTATAAGTGACTCAGCATTGTGGTCGCCATGTTGCCTCACCAGTGTGCTCTGTCGCTCTGTGGTCGCCACAAGTGGTCGCCACATAGTGTCGCCAGTGTGCTCCAAACACGACCACATCGTGTTGACGCGACATGTCACTAGTGTGCTCCCAGCCTTACTCTCGGATTTCTCTCCAGCCTGTGTCACTGCAAGAGACTATGCTAGGTGATAGTACTTATTCTAGTCCTCCTGGCTATTGTGCCTTTTTTAGCACTCCTTTTCCTGAACAGGGCCACCATGGTGGCACAGCTATCCTAGTCCGTCAGGATATACCTGTTGTCCCCTTGCAACTTAACTCTGCCTTTCAGGTGGTTGTTGTCAAAGTCTTTCTGGGACGATCCTACACAATTTGTAGTCTACATCTCCCTCCTTGGGTTCCTATCTCCATTGGTGATCTTGATGGCCTAGTGTGTGAGCTGACCCCGCCTTTCCTCTTGTTGGGAGATTTTAACGGCTGTCATCCTTTGTGGAATGATGGTGCTAGTAATCCTCATGGGGTTTTAATCAGTTCTTTTATTGAGGATGAGGGATTGGAGGTTTTAAATTCTGGGGATGTTACACATTTCCACAGTGGTACTGAGACTTTTACAGCTATCTATCTTTCTATTTGTACATCTAATTCTTTCCTTGATTTTAATTGGCGTGTCCTATCTGATTTGCATGGTAGTGACCACTTTCCGATTTTAATGCAATCTGTGAACTCTGAGCCACAGTCTCGCCCCCCACGCTGGGTTCTAGACAAGGCAGGTTGGCCACGATTCACAGACCTAATCTCTTTTATCCGTCCGTTGGCCGACTTTTCTACTTGTTCTGAGGCTGTTGATTATTTTGCTGATTTTTTTTATGTTCAGCAGCACTTCAGACAATCCCTAGGACGTCCGGTCGCTTTAATAAGCGTCCTGTTCCTTGGTGGAATGCAGCATGCAGCAACGCTGTGAGAGAGAAACGGGTGGCTTTCTCTCGTCTCTGGCGACATCGTGGAGACCCGCAGTGTCTGGACGCTTTTCGACGCTGCCAAGCTTGGGCCCACAATGTTTTGAAGGAGGCACAAAGAGCCTCTTGGAAAGCCTATGTTTCATCCATTAATGTTCACACCCCTATCATGGATGTATTCAATAACATCCGCCGAATTGCTGGGTAGTATTCTGCGCCTTCCCCGCCAGTCTTGTTGTCTGCTGGGCAAACAGTGGCAGATCCTAAGACTGTCGACGACCTCTTTGTGGAGCACTTTGCCAGTGTTTTCCAGAAGGATCCTGCAGCCCCAGGTGCATGTCACCGTCAGAGAATGGAATCTCTCGGCGTCAATTTTTCTTCCATTGGAGGGGAGTCTTACAATGTCCCCTTCTCTGCCTGCGAGTTGTGGACTGCTTTGTCCCAGTGTCATGACTCTTCTCTGGGTCCAGATGATATTCTTTATGCCTTTTTTTGCCTCATGTCTGACAGTGCTCTTACCTTTTTATTAAATCTTTATGATATGATTTGGCATACCGGTGATTTTCCATCCTCTTGGGCTGTGGCAGTGGTTCTCTCATTTCCGAAGCCTGGGAAAGATCACCTCCAGGCTATGAACTATAATCCTATATCTTTGACATCCTGTATTTGTAAAGTGTTGGAAAAGATGGTAAATGTAAGACTCATGTGGTACTTGGAGAGGAGGAACTACTTGTCATCGGTACAGTATGGGTTCCGAAAGATGAGATCTACTAGTGATGCTCTTTTATCCATGGAGTACTCTATTTGTGAGGCCTTCGCTAATCACCACCATTAGGTAACCATATTTTTTGACCTGGAGAAGGCTTACGACACAGCTTGGTGCCATGGCATTTTACGTTCCTTGTTTAATTTTGGCCTCCGTGGCCACCTTCCTATTTTTATTCAACAGTTTTTATCCAGACGTCTTTTACACGTTTGAGTGGGGAATGTTCTCTCCAAGGCTAGTTTTCTAACTGGTGGTGTCCCACAGGGAAGTATTCTTAGTGTTATGCTCTTCGCAGTCGCCATAAATGGTGTTATAGATACTTTCCCAGATGGCGTTCACAGCTCCTTAGTTGTTGATGATTTATGTATTTCTTTTGCTGCTGCTAGGATGTCACTGATTGAGCGCAAGCTTTAACTGGTAATCAATAGGGTGCCCCATTGGGCCAGTATAAATGGTTTTCGATTCTTCACCTCAAAGACCGTAGCTATACATTTTTGTCGCAACCATGGTGTCTATCCAGATCCTGATTTATACTTAGCAAATAGACGCCTCACATGTGTGGAGGCGACGATATCTTGGCCTTATATTTGACAACTGTCTCACCTGGGCTCCCCATTTCCATTCTCTTAAGGCGTCTTGCAGGAAGGCGTTATCCCTTCGGGTTTTAAGTCATACCTCTTGGGGTGCGGATAGGGACATTCTGCTGCTTCTTCACCAAACACTTATCCTTCCCAAGCTGGAATATGGTTGTGAGATCTACCCTCTGCAACAGAGGCACAGCTTCGTGTGCTGGACTCTGTGCATCATGCTGGAGTCCGCTTGGCTACGGGTGCATTTCGGACATCTCCAATTCCTAGCCTGCTAGTGGATGCTGGTTTCTGGCCGCTCGACCTCCAGCGCCAGTCTTTGATGCTCCGGTGTTGGTTCCTGATACTGTCCCTTGTATGTCAATATTGCGGGACTCGCATTCGCAGGTATGTGTCACTCGACCTAGTCTTCCTAAACCTTTTGGCCTTCGTGTCGCCAGTCTCATGATGGACTTACCTATCGCTCCCACTCCTGTCTATTCTTTCCGACTTCCACGAGTTGGTTATTGGCAGCTTCTCGCTGTCTCATTATGCCCTCCTGCCATGGATGGCAAGACGGGTCTTCCACCAGCTCTGTCCCACACACGGTTTTTAGAACACTATTCTACACATTCTCATGCCATCCCTGTCTTTACTGATGGTTCCAAGTCCAATGCAGGTGTTGGGTTTAGTGTGGTTTTTCCCTCCTTCTACTGGACTGGTAACTTTCCTTCAGTGGCATCTGTTTTTACTGCAGAGTTGTCTGTCATAGTCCTTGCTTTACAGATAATTTTTACCCTCCCGCTTTCGTCTTTTACAATTTTTAGTGATTCTCATAGTGCTCTTACTGGTTTTATTAGCTCTGGAGTAGCTTTATCTGCTTATGAGAAAAGGATATTGTGTTTGGTTCTGCTGAGTCCCTGGTCACGTTGGTGTTCCCGGGAACGAACATGCAGATCGCCTTGCTAAAGAGGCAGCAAATCGCGCTCCACCCACTGCCCCTGTCCCGTTTTGAGATGTATTCCAGTACATTCGCCTGGCGATTGTTGCAAGATGGCAGAGGAGGTGGCAAACGAGTGTTGCCACCTCGAAAATGGGAGAGATCACCACTTCCATTCGCCATGACTGGACATGCACCCATATCCGTGACCGCCAAACACAGATTGTATTAGCACAGCTTCATATCAGTCACACATATCTTACACAGGGATATTTGTTGTCCAGGGACCCTCAACCCTACTGTGGTGACTGCCTGGTGCCACTTACGGTGCGGCACCTGCTTGTTTAGTGCCCTAGTTTGACTGACTTAAGGCACTGCTACCTCTACCAGTGTCGCAGTAAAGATAGCGTTGTCTATTGTCTCTCAAAGCTCCTTGGACCAGCGTGCCTGGCCCAAGGCCATGACGTTTTAGGTTTTTGGGAGAAGCTGGCCTTCTCCCAAAGCTGTAAATATTATTTTATTTTATTATATGTATTTTAGTTTTAGTTTTATTGTAGTTTTAGTTTTTAGTTACCTTTAATTTTCTTGTTTTTAATTGCTTCTAGTTTTTATAAACTACATTGTATTAATTAAAATATCGTAGTGCCGTCATATGACCGTTGCTGTTTGGCGCCAAAAATTTAAAATCCAATTCAATCCAATCTCTCTCTCTCTCTCTCTCTCTCTCTCTCTCTCTCTTTCGGGCATTTGAATTTGATGTAAAGGTAGGAACTTTTGCACTTTCATGTCATAAAATGCAAACTCAGATACAGTAATGCTCCGCTTAAGGAACGTTCGTTTAACGAATTTCCGTACTATATAAATTTAACGTACTATATAAAGTTTGACCAAAAAGTCCACATAACGTGCAACCACATCCGTTTTAGCGAATTTTCTGGGTTTGAATTTGCCAGGTGAGGGACCGAACGCGGTAGCTTCGCTGTGATTGGCTGGCTCCCGGCCTGTCTCTAGCGCTCCTGGAGCTGGATCCAAGATTCTTTAACAACGTCACGTCAGAGCAATCTCTTGAAGTGAAATGACATCCATGAACGCTTGGAGGGACGGTGACAAGGTTGCTCTGAGGTTGCTGGGAACACCACCTCTCAAGGTGGTGTTACTCTCTTATATATGCATATATGTTCACAAAACATTTCTATTAGCTTTTTACAAACCTTGCCCCCAAGAAAGGATTGTTTGTTTTGTAATGCATAAAGTTAAATCTTACATGGAATACCAAAAAATAAAGCCTGAGCCACAGACGAAGCGGGAGACTCGCGGCCACTTGGCCGCTTCTTCTTCTTCTTGTCGGCTGCTTCTTCTTCTTCTTGTGACCCTTTTGCTTGTGTGTTACTTTCATCATGGTGTTTATGTTTTCACTCCTCTATTGCCTGCTATAATGGATATCGTATCTTAGTATTCATGTACGGTCATGCCTTGACTCCGTGGCTCTGAGTGTTAGTGAATTATTAATGAAATACCGTGGTATTTCATTAGTAATTCACTATCACTCAGTGCCACGGAATTGAGGTTATCCTCATGGCATGAGCGTATATTAATACTAAGATATGATATCCATTACAGCAGGCAATAGAGTGGAAACAAATATCATGGGAAAAGACAACACGCAGGCTAAAAGGGTCACAAGTAGAAGAAGAAGCGGCCAAGTTGCCGCGAGTCTCCTGCTTCATCTGTGGCTCATCTCATCTCTGCTTTATTTTTTTGGTATTCCATGTAAGATTTCACTTTATGCATTACAAAACAATCCTTTCTTGTAAGTAAGGTTTGTAAAAAGCTAATACAAATGTTTTGTGAACATAAATGCAAGAATATGAGAGAATTTGTATGTAGCTCCTCTAACTTCCAATGACTCATATGACTTCATAAAAGTAATGGTACACCGGTGGCCCAATATGCTGCCAAACGTATGTATAATTTTTTTTTCTTTAACCCATGTGGTATGTTGGGGACCAGCCCAGAACGCATCCCCCCTTATTTCCATTATTTCCTATGGGAAAATTACGTCCACTTAACGAATTTTTGCTCTACGAACAGCTTTGACACCCCCTATCCTCTTTGTTAAGCGGAGTAATACTGTGTATGAAATGATGTGCAAGACAGGAAAAGAAAAAAAAATCACATATTACAATTGTAGTATTATGGATTTCTATAACAATTGGAATCTGGCCACTCTTATTAGCAATGAGATTCACATGACTTGGCCAACGAGTACAGTCCTGTAGAGGCAACCATGGGTGACACACACCAGTGCATTGCTCGAGGGGAGTATGTGAGGAGGCTTATGAACGTCGCTGTAAGGGATGGTCTCTGTCTCCCAGATCACTATCAGAATCACTACTGGAGTCTTCACTTTCTTCTGTCTCAATATAAAAAATCACTGTCTTCATTTTCATCACTGTCCTCAATGTCACTACCGAGTAACACTGACTTAACATCACTCGGAGTACTATTTCCTCCCTTCAGGTCATGGGGTTGCCAGATGTTGCCTCGAAATGGGAAAAGATGACCTATTGTGTGGGAACATATGTCTCAAGGCTCAAGGAGGCAAGTGAGAAAAGTTGCCAGATACCTCCACTTGCCCCAGGACCAATAGTGAGGGGGAGAGATTCAAACATTTAGCGCGGAAAAATCATGATTCCCGGAATGATCCCTGCCTCTCCACATGCGATGGTACAATCGTCCCGAAACGATCACTGTATACTAAGGGTTAACCCTTCATAATTTGACTTGGCATGGTTCTCTCTTTTGCTTGTATCCCACATTGCATTTTATAATTTCCTGATCCTTTGAGTCAATTTCTAGGACAACATGATAGATTTTTTTTTCCATTGGGCTATGATATTTGATGTTTGGTCAAGGCTCTGGTTCTTTTGTGAAAACCAAATCCAGCATTGATGGTTCTTCTTCCCCTCTATATCTTCATCCATTGATCCAATGTGTTTACCATTGCCAGTTATAACACTTCCTTCCCTAAGTGTCCAGCATGATTGTTTGTATCCATTTCTTCCCAATTTACATATTTACAGTTTAAATATCTCACAAACAGCACTCTTCTGTCCTTCCTTAACATATTGTCCAAGCAATTTAGCACTTCCCTTTTTATTTCTTTATGTACATCAAGCCTCCATGTATTAGTCTTTGCTGGCACATATGCAACTATGATAATCCTTTTTTCCCTCCCACTGATCCTAAATTTTATGCTTAAAACCTCGGCCAGTCCATCCCCATACTGTACCTCCTCCACGTGTATATCCTCTCATTATCACTACTCCTCTTGCTTTTCCCCTTTTGTCTATCCTCTAAACATTTTATCCTTGCTCTTTAAAATTAATTTGGATGTCTTCATTTAACCCTATATACCACATCCGGTCCTTTTTCCAATATATAAGCTCTCATTTCCCCGATATAAATCCATCTATATTTGTATATATGACTCTTAATGCTTTCCTTCCCCTTTTAAAACATACCATATCCTTAGCCTCATGTCTAGCACTCTCCAGTAAAGTTTTTTCTTCTTGTTCTGTCCTCTAATTTTTTTTTCCTTAGTTTCACTTCTCAGTTCTCTCTCTTTTTCCTTTTTTACTTGATTAATTTTTTAATCCAAATATTTTTATATTCTGCCTTACCAGCCAGCTTTCCAATCCTCACTAATATTTCTTTCACCCCCACTTGCGATCGTATTTTAACTTCCAGAGGTCTTTTGGTTCCCTCACTATATTTACCAAGTCAGCATAGTTCCTCTATTTCTTTCTCAAGACTGTTCTTCATCTTGAACCACTGATACAGTTTCCTTAAACATATCTATCTCTTTCTTCCTCACAAATTTCACAAGATTCTTTTTTTCTAGTTCATATATAACATTGCACTTCTTTTGTATTAACCTAGTTGTATTTACCTAGTTGTAAGATACAGGCCCACTCTCAGCTCGTACTGTCCCATTTCCATATCTACTTTTATCCTAGTTTTCCTTAAATTTGTGGGTTGTCTTGGCACACACAGTCTCGTCAGTAAGCTCATTTCTTGATGTCTCTTCTCTACACACACTCCTTTTCAATTTCTTTTTATGTTCTCTAGTGCCACCATTTTCAGGTGCTACGAGGTACCTGTCCACCTTTTCCAAAACCTTCTAATATTCAATACAGTGCTATCAGCTCACCTCTTTCCCTTTTTTTTTTTATTATTATTTTTTTTTTAGTGTTGGCAGGCCCAATTTTTTCAATGTCTACATAGCTATATCCTTTTAGACTTGCAGAAATTTTTGTAGCAGCTCTCTGAATCCTTTCCAGTTTCCTAATATCCTTCTTTAGACATTGTGACCACACTAATGATGCATATTCCTATCTTGGGCATATCATAGATGTTATCAGTATGCTTTTTTATTATCATTTCATCATTTATGTAGTTGAAGGCCATGTTTCTCCAGTGATATTGTTTATGTGCTTGCTAAATGTCAGATTGTTTGAAACAGTTACTCTGTAGTTTTTCTCCTCAGTTCTTATATTAAGTTTCTCTGTTCCCAAATAGTAGTATCCTTCTGTTCTTCTTGCACTTTTATCGAATGCCATCACACTGCATTTCTTGGCATTAAACTCCATGTTCCACCTTGATGATCATTCATGTATTTTTGGATAGGTCTTGGTTCATAGCATTACAGTCCTCTTCATGTGTTATTTTCCTCATGATTTTAGCATCGTCAGCAAATAGACTCATATAACCTGTTGCCCCTCTGCCATGTCATTTACATACATTGAGAATATTACTGGCACCAGCACTGATCCCTGCTTTTTTTACAGCTCTCAACTCTGATTTACTGCCTCTGAAAACTGTCCTCATTTCTGTACCTGTTGTCCTTATTAATGTAGATCCTCCTAGTCCTCGTATATTTTCGTTTCCAAATTAGTCTTTTGTGTGGTACTTTATCAAATGCTTTCTTGATGTCTAGATAAGTGCAGTCTGCCCATCAATCTCTTTCTTGAACTTTGCCACTTACTGTTGAGTAGCTTATGAGGTTGGTTACACACGATCTACCCTCTCTGAAATTGAATTCTCTCTCCATTATAGCCTTGTTGTTTTCAAAGTGCTTCACCCATCTTTTCTTGATAATCTTTTTCTTACATCCAACCCCTCCAACATATCCTTTACTTCTTCAACTGTTACAACAATTTCTTTCAAGTCTTTTCACTATCAGTCCTGAGTCTCTTTCTCTTAAAGTCAGTGAAAAACAATAGACCAATTTACTCTAATTTGATTTGAGGAGTATTAGGATTTTATAGATGCATTGAAGGCTCTAGATCACTGTAATGATATTCATTTTGCGTAAAAATGTACAGTAAATTAGATAAAGCATTTTTTTGTGGCCGAAATGTAATTTGACCTGTGGACGCTCTGTGATTGGCCATGACGTAGAAGGCTAGTAAACAAACAGCTATCAAAGCCCGCGTATTTCATTCCCTCCTGCCTCGTAAGTCGCCACAGTCATGTCCCAGGAAAAAAGACTGTATTATGTTTGCTTTGTGCCTCATTGCACCAACACCACCATCAAGACACCAGAGAAAAGGTTCTTGACTGCCCAGGAACAAGAAAATACGGAAACAGTGGTGGCTTTCTGCTCAACGGGACTTCCCTATGAATGAACATGCGTGCTACTGCTGTGAAGAGCAATGCTCCACACCAAAATAACACTCCATCGTCTGCTGCTGCTTCCCTTTCAAGTGATGAAGACCAAGACTCTGCTGAAGACTACATGCCATCCACAAGTGAGGAAAGTGAAGAAGAGGGAAAAAGTTTGTCACTCATCGTCACTAGAGACTATATTAGATATAACCCAATGTGTTACATTGGATTAGACAAAGAACACCTGGACATTGTAAATTTAGTGAGCAACAAAATTTGTTATCGTGAAAGGAAGCAGCTAATGACAAAAATTGATGTTGTGTCATTGTTGTTAATGAGGATCGCACAAATATCCCCAGTAACATTATTGCTGATATGTTTGGGATATATGTAGGTATGGTAAGCAGAATGGTATCACGTCACATACCAATAGTGGCTCATTTACTGGCCTCCTTCAGAGATGATAAGAAAAAGACTTCCACATGCATTCAAAGCTTATTACCATAATGTTGAATCAATTATTGATTGTTTTGAGATTGAAATTGAAAAACCATCCACTGCTATGATACAGAGTATGAGTTGGTCAGCATATAAAAACTGCAATACTGTAAAATACTTCATTTATGCTACCCCGGATGGACTAGTAAATTTTGTGTCAACAGGTAGACCTGGTAGGTGTAGTGACATGGAACTGTTGAGACAATCAGGCTACTTGGAATATTTAAGGGAAGGAACAACTGTATTGACTGACAGAGGATTTTAAAAAGTTGAAAGTGAGTTGGTTGCCCTGGGCTGCAAATTAGTACGTCCAGTGAGTGTTCGTAAAAATGAGAAACTATAAAAAAAAAATCTGTCCTGGATATGAAAGCAGTAGCTGCTCTAAGAATTCACATTGAGAGGGTTATTCGAAGGATCAGGTTGTTTAAGTTCTTCAGCATGCATGCATATGTCCCATCATCAATGGTTGACTTACTCAATGATGTGGTCAAAATTGCATGTGGGCTTATCAACACTCATGAAAGGATTGTGAAAGTTTAAAGTGAGTTACTGCATATACTTTATATCAATAATACATTAAATCCATAATAATACGCATGACAATACAGTAATGATACACATAAATTTTGACAATAAATATACAGTGGCCAATCTACTCCTTATTCCATTCCTCCAATATGGTGTAATTTTTATAGAAAACTGTACAGTACTAAAACAAATCAGCAAGAGATTCCAAGATCTGCATCTTGGTGCTGAGCACTATTAAAACAACTAATCCTTATTGCTGCAAACCCTTATTACAAATTCATAGTTCTTCCAGCTTTTCTACAGTTGTGTATGCAAAGCTACAGCTGCACTAAACTAACGTAGAAAATTATAAGATTTACATAGGTCTAAAAATACAGTTTTTTTCCCAGAATGATACACACCTCTTCAGGAGGTCAATGCAATATATCTCATCATATTTAATTTCTGATATAGATATGTGTTTGTTCTGTTCAAATTTAGGATCAGCAACACAGAAAAGAGCTTTTTGTTTCCTAGCCATGTGCATGACCATCTGTACCTGGGCTACATGTTTGGCTGCAGGAGTTCCATCTTTCTTAATATACCTAGTAAAACTCTTTTCACTTGTTGGGTACTTAACTTCAATTACAGCCATTCCATCTGATGTTATTCCATCTGGTGATGCACCCAAGACAGGAAAATCTCTATTGACAAACGTGTGTATGCCTGGTGCAGGTGTGAAGGCAGTGAGTGAGGAGGTGCAGAAGAGAGTTGGGGGGATGGAGAGAGAGGGTGTAGTAGTTTTGCACGTAGGTGGGAACGATGTCAGAGCAGGTGGGTCGGAGGAGTTAGTGGCAAGATTTCGGGAAATGTTAGGCAAGATAAGGGAGAGTGGTAGGAGGTGTGTAGTGTCAGGAATCTTGCCTCGTGTGTATGTTAGCAGGGAATGGTTGTCTAGGGCCATTGGTGTGAATAATCGGGTAAAAGGGATGTGTAAGCATGTGGGTGTCAGCTTTGTGGATGTATGGGATAGGTTCTATGGGCGTAGGGATTTGTATGCTAGGGATGGTGAGCATCTGAGTAGGAAGGGTATGGATGTGCTGAGTGGATGTCTGGAGGGGGGAGTTGGGATGGAGTGTAGGGGGTGAGGTAGCAAATGCATTCCAGAAGAAAGATGCTAGACATAAATTAGATAGGATAAACAGAGATAGTGAAAAGATTAGGAAAGATTTCCAGGTGCAAATAGGAGAGAATAAGATTAGGATTCCAAATAAGGAGACAGCATCCAGGAAGGTAGCAGGACTTCAATGTTTTTATGTAAATGCCAGGAGTCTTAGGAACAAGAAGGACGAGTTATCAAGTTATATAGTTGAGGAGGACTTAGATAACATAACATAACATAAGTAATAGGATAACAAAGGGCCACCAGGGCCCATCTAGGTTATCCTGTATCAGTCGCACAGCGACCTCGTCATCAGTACTTAAAGATACACTTAAAAGTACACAATACATTATATACTTCCTGCCATGATTTCTAGTCCTACTTTCCTCCTCTAAGGTAAAGAAAGATCTCACATCTATGTAGTTTGTATCTGTTTGTCACAGAGGCATGGGTAAATGAGGAAAAGTTTAGGGAAAATAGGAAAGAATATGAAGTGGATGGATACATTATGTATTTACACCAGAGAATTGGTAAGATAGATGGAGGAGTAGTTATTTATGTAAAAAAATCCTTCATTTCCAGTCAGGTTAATGGTATTAAGGTAGATAACAGAGTAGAGTCCTTATGGCTGGATGTTAGAGTAAACAAAAGTAAGGTTATTAGAGTAGAAGCTTTTTATAGACCACCTAACCAGTCAGCAGATGTAGACAACCTTATGGTAGATGAGATAAATAGGGGGTGTACTAGTCATAACATAACATAACATATAATATAACATAAATAATAGGATAACAAAGGGCTACCAGGGCCCATCTAGGTTATCCTGTATCAGTCGCACAGCTACCTCGTCATCAGTACTTAAAGATGCACTTACAAGTACTACACAATACATTATATACTAATTTTAAATATTTGGCCCACTAACAGGGCTAAGTCCTGCATCGAATTCCTCTACAATCTGTGATCCCCATACATGGGGATCATGTCTTGTTTAACTATTGTAAATTTCTTATAAAAACTATCATGCAGCGCTATACATAATTATAAATCTAATAAATTTAAGTGCTTATCTAATCTGTTTTTAAACATTGTCAAACTAGTGCTATTTACAACCCTTTCTGGCAATGCATTCCAGAAGTCTACCACCCAATGACTAAAGAAATATTTTCTTATATCTAACCTGCAGCCTTGCTTTCTAATCTTCCTGCCATGATTTCTAGTCTTACTTCCCTCCTCTAAGGTAAAGAAAGATCTCACATCTATGTAGTTTGTATCTGAGAACATTTTAAATAACTCTATCATATCCTCTTATACATCTCCTCTCAAATGAAAACATGTTTAATTCCTTTAATCTATCTCTATACTCCAGGCACTTTAATGCTGGTATCATCCTAGTTGCACTTCTCTGAACTGCTTCTAACATGTTGATATCCTGCCTATAATGGGGTGACCAGGCCTGTATGCAATACTCTAATTATCTTAGGGGATTTTAATCTTAAGTCAGTAAACTGGGAGAGGATGGTAGGAGATGCTAGTGAAAGTAAGTTTATGGAAAGTTTTCAGGATAACTATTTAGTGTAGATGGTAGATAAACCTACTAGGGGAAGGAAGGTTTTAGACATAGTACTAACAAATATTGAGCATTGTTTAAAGGAAGTTGAGGTAGGAGAGACTTTAGCAAACAGTGACCATCATATAATTAGATTTGTCATTAATTCCAGTAGGGATAATATAGTGAATAAGACTAGAGTCCCAAATTATCAGAAAGGCAATTATGGTAGGTTACCTCAGTTATTAGGAGAGGTAAACTGGGAAGATAGTTTTGGAAATAAAACTGCACAGGAGATGTGGGATATTTTTAAGGTTGTAGTAAAGGGTATAGTGATGCAGTGTATCCCTTACAAAGATATAAGGCAGAGAAACAGGAAGCCATTATGGTGGACTCACGAGATAGGTAGACAGATCAGAGAGAAGAAGAGGGCATATAGAGAGTTGCAGAAAAGTGGGAAGATGTAGATTTGATTAGGTACAGACAGGTCAGGGATGATTTGAGTAAGGTTATAAAAAAGTAAAAGGCAGGCAGAGATAAAACTAGCTAGAGCTGGGAGTAAAGATCCCAAAAATTATATAGTTATTACAAGGTCAGTGATAAAAGAAATAAGGATAGGATTGGACCACTCAGAAAAGATGGTGTAGTAGTGGATCAAAATGAAGACATAGTAGAATTATTGAATGAACAATTTTCTTCAGTATTTACTAGGAAAGAATAGGAAATCCTGTTACAAACAGTGCGACGAGTAGTTTAAGAGCTTTAGAAAATATTGATATAAAACCGGGAATTATTAGGAAATTTATTCTTGAACTAGACGATAGGAAAGCTAGTGGTCCTGATGAGCTACATGCCAGAGTACTTAGGGAGGGTGTAGACAGTATTTCTGAAGCACTTAAGTTAATCTTTGAAAGATCACTTAGGTTTGCTGAGATACCTCAGGACTGGAAGTTAGCTAATGTTACACCAATATTTAAAAAAGGTAGGAAGGATGATGCGAATAATTATAGACCGATCAGTTTAACTAGTATAGTATGTAAGATACTAGAGAAAATCATTAAGGGTAGTATTTGGGAGCATTTAAATGAGAATAGATTAATTAGAGATACCCAACATGGCTTTAGATCAGGGAGGTCCTGTCTTACAAATTTGCTCGATATCTTAGAATATATTACCAAGGAGTTAGATGATGGAAATAGCATAGATGTTATATATCTAGATTTTAGCAAGGCGTTTGATAAGGTACCGCATAGGAGGCTAGTGTACAAATTGAGACTACATGGGATAGGGGTAGGTTAGTTGATTGGATTAGTGAATGGCTTTCTGATAGGAAACAGAGAGTAGTATTAAATGGGGCAATGTCTGAGTGGAAGGAAGTGGTTAGTGGGTACCCCAAGGATCAGTGCTAGGACCTCTTCTTTTCTTGGTGTACATTAACGATTTAGATATAGGAATTAGTAGCAAAGTATCAAAGTTTGCAGATGATACTAAGATAGCATGTGCAGTACAGGGTGAAAAGGACAATTACAGAATATAACGAGACCTGGACAGGCTGATAGCATGTGCAGACAGGTGGCAGATGGAGTTTAATTTTAAACTATGAGATGGAGGGATGTTGGCTAGAGGCAGTAGAGGAGGGAAAGGATTTAGGAGTAGTGATAGACAGGACTATGAAATTTTCAAAGCAATGTTTAAAAGCAAGAAATAGGGCAAATAGGATCCTGGGTTTTATAAATAGAAATGTTAGTTATAAAAGTAAGGAAGTGGTGCGTAGCTTATATAATTCCTATGTTAGGCCCCATTTAGAGTATTGCATACAGGCCTAGTCACCCCATTATAGGCAGGGTATCAACATGTTAGAAGCAGTTCAGAGAAGAGCAACTAGGATGATACCAGCATTAAAGTGCCTGGAGGATAGAGATAGATTAAAGGAATTAAACATGTTTTCATTTGAGAGGAGATGTATAAGAGGGATATGATAGAGTTATTTAAAATGTTCTCAGATACAAACTACATAGATGTGAGATCTTTCTTTACCTTAGAGGAGGAAGTAGGACTAGAAATCATGGCAGGAAGATTAGAAAGCAAGGCTGCAGGTTAGATATAAGAAAATATTTCTTTAGTCATAGGGTGGTAGACTTCTGGAATGCATTGCCAGAGAGGGTTGTAAATAGCACTAGTTTGACAATGTTTAAAAACAGATTAGATAAGCACTTAAATTTATTAGATTTATAATTATGTATAGCGCTGCATGATAGTTTTATAAGAAATTTACTATAGTTAAACAAGACATGATCCCCATGTATGGGGATCACAGATTGTAGAGGAATTGCTGCAGGACTTAGCCCTGTTAATGGGCCAAATATTTAGAATTAGTATATAATGTATTGTGTACTTGTAAGTGTATCTTTAAGTACTGATGACGAGGTCGCTGTGCGACTGATACAGGATAACCTAGATGGGCCCTGGTGGCCCTTTGTTATCCTATTATTTATGTTATGTTATATGTTATATATGGGAATCACCTCAGCTCTTTTCCATTCTACTGGTACTATTCCATTTTCTATTGAGCATTTTGTAATGTTGTATATAGGACTTGCTAGTTCTTTCATAATTTTCCCAGTCCACTTCTTTACAGTTGAAATCTCCTTCTAATATCACTATTCTCCTTTCTTTAATGATTCTCGTTAGACTCCTTATTGTGTCATCTATCATGTCTTTATATTCTTGATTGGTCCATGATTTTTTTTGGTCGCACATATGTTACATTGATTGTTAACTCTTTTTTAATCAATATGCATCTTAACATACAGTACTTCTGCTTTTCCTTCCCCACATTCCACTTGGTTTATCACCATCTCCTTCCTTAACATTATCATGACTCCTCCTCTGTCTCTCCTCCATACATTATACCTATTATCCAAGTCTATTTTGATTCTCATTTAGTTTTGTTTCAGCCAGGCATACAATATCCAGATCTTCTTTCTTTATGTAATCTCTTAATTCTAATTTATTTGATAAAACCCCATCTATGTTCATATACATAATTTTTAGTCACTTGCCTTTATCACTTTTAGTTAAACCTGTTCCACTTTTTCCTCTTACTTCTCTTTTATATACCATTTCCTTATCCTGTCTCTTAGAATTCTCCAAAAAAAAATGCCTTTTTTTCCTTTTCTGACCTTTCATTATTTTTTCCTTTACTGCTGCTGCCAGTTTGTAGTATCTCTTCCTTTCTTCCCCATTTCAATTTTTTCTTTATATATATATATATATATATATATATATATATATATATATATATATATATATATATATATATATATATATATATATATATATCCTTGCAACCTTGTGTTTCTCTGAGTTTATTTGTTCCATATAATATTTCTTCTGTTGCTGCTTGTTATTTTAGTAGTATCTTAATTGGTCTCGCTGTTCCTTCTGCATATGGTCCCATTCTGTTTATTTCTTCTACTTCACCTAAGTTCTGCCTATCTTTGTCATTTAGATTTTTAGTAGGTCTTTGACTGATTTCATTTCTTTTTTTTTTTTCTCTTCTTGGTCTATTTTATTTTTTTTTCTTTTAGTCCAAATACGATTACACTCTTTTTTTTTTTTTTCCTGCAATTTCCCTAACTAGATTTTCTTTTGTCTTGAGGACTCATGTCATTTTGTTTGTCATATTTTCATCTCTTTCTTTTAGTTGTTCTTGAATCACCTCCTGAAAATCATCTTTATCTCTCTTATCTTAAACTCTCCATGCTTGTACTTCTTTTTTAATCACGTTCTGTACTCTTTCCTCTTTCCTTACTAGATATTTCAGCTTCTCTTTTTCTTTCTCGGCTTTACCGAGTCCTTCTTCCATCTGCTTCTTGTAGTTAGCTACTTCCTTTTTCAGTTCTTCGTTTTCCGCTCTTAGCCTAGCTTCGTTTTCTTCCACTTTTTTTTTTATCCTTTCTCAGTTTTTGAAACTCTTTTTCCTGTTCTTCATTCTCTTTCATTCCCATACTCTCCTTTATCCATTTATCTAGTTTACTTTCAATAGTCAGCACTCTCTTAAATAGTTAAGTATTTGCCATATCAAAACCTTCAAATGCACTTACTCCCTCATCAACATAGTCATCTTCTTTTATTCTATCTTTATTCTCATACCTGCATTTAGATGGAATCTCTTCTTTACTGATGATTCTCTAACACTTGATTTCATGAAAAAAGAGTCTACACGACTTGCCCAAGCCACTGCAAATATTATACAACAGGTACTGAAGATCAGCTGATTCTCAGAGCGACACCACTGCATCCTTCCTCGATCGCGTCTGGTGTGGATGTGTGTGTGTGTATTTACCTAGATGTATTTTCCTAGTTGTATTTTTACAGGGCCTGGGCTTTATGCTCGTGTAGCAGGTCTCAATATCTACACTTATCCAATTTATCTTTAAAACTATGCCCACTCGTTGCTAACACCACTTCCTCACTCAAATTGTTCCAAGTCTCAACACATCTTTGTGGGAAACTATATTTTTTGACATTTCTCAGACATCTTCCCTTCCTTAGTTTCTTACAATGCGATCTTGTGCTTCTAATGTCATATTCTTCTCTCAGGATTAGTTTCTCATTATCCACTTGATCCATTCCGTTAATCAATTTATAAAGTTGTATCAGATCCACTCTCTCTCTTTTCTGTTCCAGGGTTGGTAGATCCATAGCTTTTGGTCTCTCCTCAAATGTCATCCCTTTAAATTCTGGAACCATTCTTGTATCCATTTTTTGTAGTCTCTCCAATTTCCTTATGTGTTTCTTTTTATGGGGGTCCACACAACTGCATATTCCAATCTAGGTCTTATTTTAGTACTTATCAATTTCTTCACCATTTCTTTGTCCATATAGTGAAATGCTAATCCTATATTCCTTAGCAAATTGTATGTCTCTCTGAAAACTCTATCAATATGGCTTACCGGTTGATTGTTTTCTTCCATCGTCACTCCCAAGTCCTTTTCCTTTTTTACTTTTTCTAGTTCTACTCCATCTCCCATCTTATAGGTTCCCACTGGTCATCTTTCACTTTTTCCCATTTCCATGACATGGCTTTTATCCACATTGAATTCCATCTCCCATGTTTTACTCCATCTTCCTGCAGTATTTCACAATACTCTTTTTGTTTTATGACTGCACAGTTTCGCATCGTCTTCAAACAGATTTACGTAGCTGTTCACTCCGTCTGGCATGTCGTTTATATATATGAGAAAAAGTATTGGCACCAACATTGACCCCTGTGGCACTCCGCTATCTACTGCTCTCCACTTTGACCTCATATCTTTAACTACCGTCCTTATTTCTCTCCCCCTCAATTAATTTTCCATCCATCTCAATGTGTTTCCTTTTAAGCCACCCTTCTCCTCTAACTTCCATAGTAATCTTTCATGTGGCACTTTATCAAACACCTTTTTTAAATCTAAATAAATACAATCAATCCATCCCTCTCTCTCTTGTACTTTATCAACTATTCTAGAATAGAAAATCAATAAATTTGTTACACACGACTGACCTTTTGTAAAACCAAATTGGCTGTTTGATAATAATTTGTTGTCTTCAAGAAACTCAATCCATTGTTTCTTTATTACTCTTTTACACATCTTGCATATTACACTAGTTAGTGATACCGGTCTGTAATTTTAAGATTTTTCCTTCCTTCCACTTTTATATAGGGGAACCACCTCAGCTCTTTTCCATTCTTCTGGTACTGTTCCATTTTCTATTGAGCATTTTATGATGTACTGTATATAGGACTTGCTAGTTCTTCTCTACATTCTTTTAATATTCTGCCTGAGACTTATCTGGTCCCATTGCCTTTTCCTCATTTAATTCTGTCATCAACTCTTTTATTTCAAGCTTGGTTACTTTAATCTCTTTCATATGGACAGTCTCTCTATTACCCTGTGGTCTTTCAAATTTGGATACCTTAGTAAAGACCACCTGAAATTTACTATTTAACAGTTCTTCCATAATTTTTGGGTCTTCCACCATCCTGTTCTCCCCTTTTAACCTTTCTATTGTTTCTTTTTGCCTAATTTTTCCATTTATGAATCTGAAGAACAATTTTGGTTGTTCCTTACATTTTTCGACAATGTCCTTTTCATAGTTCCTTTCTTCTTCCTTTCTCACCTTATCATATTCATTTCTTGCTGTTTTGAAGTTTTCCTTATTTTCTGGATTTCTGGTTCTTTTCAACCTTTTCCATGCTCCATCTCTTTTCTCCTTTGCCCTAGCACACCTTGCATTAAACCAATCTTTCTTTACTTCTTCTAAGGTCTATATTTCGGGACATGTTCCTTGACTCCTGTTTGTGTGTATTTACCTAGTTGTAGTTTTACATCTGGGCTTTATGTTCTTCCCGTCTCCATAACTACACTTATCCAATCTTACTTTAAAAGTATGCACACTCGTTGCAGACACTACTTCTTCATTCAAACTGTTCCACGTCTCAATACATCTTTTGGAAACTATACTTTTAATATCTCTTCACATCTTCCTTCCTCAGCTTCTTACTATGCGATTTTGTGCTTGACTGGCATATTCTTCTCTCAGGATCAGATACTCATTGTCCACTTGGTCCATTCTGTTTATCAATTTACAAACTTGTATGAGATCTTCTCTCTCCCTTCTCTGCTCCAATGTTGGAAGATCCATAGCCTTTAGTCTCTCGTCATATGTCATCCCTTCAAGTTCTGGGACCATTCTTGTAGCCACTTTTTGTAGTCTCTCCAGCTGTGCTTGTGTATTTACCTAGTTGTATTTACCTAGTTGTTTTACAGGGCCTGGGCTTTTTGCTTGTGTGGCCCCGTCTCCATATCTACACTTATCCAATTTTTCTTTAAAACTATGTACACTGCTGACACCACTTCCTCACTCAAACTGTTCCAAGTCTCAACACATCTTTGGAAACTAAATTTTTAACATCTCTCAGACATCTTCCTTCCTCAGTTTCTTACTATGCGATCTTGTGCTTCTAATGTCATATTCTTCTCTCAGGAGTAGTTTCTCATTATCCACTTGATCCATTCTGTTAATGAATTTATAAACTTGTATCAGATCCCCTCTCTCTCTTCTCTGTTCCAGTGTTGGTAGATCCATTGCTTTTAGTCTCTCCTCATATGTCATCCCTTTAAATTCTGGAACCATTCTTGTAGCCATCTTTTGTAGTCTCTCCAATTTCCATATGTGTTTCTTTTTCTTTCTCTGCATATTCCAATCTAGGTCATATTTTAGTACTTATCAATTTCTTCATCATTTCTTTGTCCATATAGTGAAATGCTAATCCAATATTCCTTAGTAAATTATATGTCTCTCTGAAAATTCTATCAATATGGCTTACCGGTTGATTGTTTTCTTCCATTATCACTCACAAGTCCTTTTCCTTTTTTTACTTTTTCTAGTTCTACTCCATCTCCCATCTTATAGATGTGTGTGTGTGTGTGTGTGTGTGTGCGTGTGTGTATTTACCTAATTGTATTTACCTAATTGTAACATACGGGAAAAGAGCTATGCTCGTGTTGTCCCGTCTCCATATCTATTAATGTCCAGCTTTTTCTTAAAATCATGAATATTCCTTGCGTTGACCACTTCCACGTCTAAACTATTCCATGCTTCCACCCTTCTATGAGGAAGCTATATTTTTCACATCTCTCCTATAAGTGGCCATTTTAGTTTTTCCCATGCCCTCTCGACATTCTTCCATTCCACATACACAGATCTTCCCTATCCATTTTTCCATGCCAATCATCACTCTGTATATTGCTATCAGGTCTCCCCTTTCTCTTCTGTTTTCCAGGGTTGGAAGTTGCATTCTTTTCAGTCTGTCTTCATAAGTCAAATCTCTTAAGTCAGGCACCATTTTGTTGCAGCCCTCTGTACTTTCTCTAGTTTCCTTATGTGTTTCTTTAAGTTCGAGCCCACTGTATTGTTGCATATTCAAGCCTCGGTCTTATCATTGCAGTAATTATTTTCTTCATCATTTCTTCATCTAGATATACGAACGCCACTCTTATGTTCCTCAATAAGTTCAATACTTCTCCAATTATTTTGTTTATATGTCTCTCTGGCGATAGGTCATTGGTAATTGTCACCCCAAGGTCTTTTTCTTCATGACTGGTTTTATGTCTTCATTTCCTATCTTGTACATACTCCTGATTCTTCTTTCACTCTTGCCAAACTCTATTTTCTTGCATTTTGTCGTGTTGAACTCCATTTGCCATGTACAGCTCCATTTCCATATTCTGTCCAAGTCTTCCTGGAGTAGTTCGCAATCTTTGTCACATCTCACTTTTCTTAACAATTTTGCATCGTCTGCAAATAGGCTCACATAACTGGACACCCCATCCACCATGTCATTTATGTAGACTGCGAACATTACTGGTGCCAACACTGATCCCTGTGGAACTCCACTCTCCACCAATCCCCATTCTGATGGTCTGTCCTTAATTATTGTTCTCATTTCTCTTCCTACCAAAAGTCTTCCATCCATTTTAGTAAACTGCCATGCACTCCTCCTACCATTTCAAGTTTCCAGATCAGTCTCTGGTGTGGTACCTTATCAAAGGCCTTTTTAAATCCAGATATATTCCATCAGCCCAACCATCTCTTTCCTGTATTACATCTATCACCCTCGAATAGTAACATATCAGGTTTGTCGTGCATGAACGCCCTTTTCTAAAACCAAATTGACACTCACAAAGTATGTCATTTTTCTCCAAGAAGTCTGTCCATCTAGTCTTCACCACCCTCTCACACATCTTAGCTACCACACTTGTAAGTGACACTGGTCTATAGTTCAATGGGTCTCTCTTGTTACCTGATTTATAGATTGGGACAATGTTAGCTCTTTTCCAGTCTTGGGGCACTACACCTTCCCTTAATGAGGCATCAATTACTTCACAAACTTTTTCTGCCAATTGCTCCCTGCATTCTCTTAAAATCCATCCTGATACCCCATCAGGTCCCACAGCTTTTCTCACTTCTAAACTCCCCATCATGTTCTTGATCTCCTCCACAGTTACTTGAAACTCCTTCATAATCCCTTTCTGTTCCATTACCAGTGGTTTGTCAAAAGCAGTCTCCTTTGTGAATACCTTCCGAAAGCATCCATTCATAGCCTCTGCCATTTCCTGGGATCTTCACTGCATACTCCATTTACTTCTAAACTTTCAATACTTTCTCTATTTTTGATGTTGTTGTTCACATGTCTGTAAAAAGCCTTGGTTGGTCTTTACATTTATCAATTATATCCTTTTCTTGTTTCTTTCTTTCTTCTCTTCTAATCAACACATATTCATTTCTTGCTCTTTTGTAACTTTCCCACTGCTTAATCCGTCTTTTCCTTCTCCACCTCTTCCATGCATCCTCTTTTCTTGTTCTAGCCTTTTCACATCTATCGTTAAACCAGTCCTGCTTTCCAACTTCTCTATGTTGTCTTATTGGTACAAATTTTTCTCACCTTCTTTGTATATTTTTATAAATTCCTTCCACTTTTCATTTGCTCCTTAGCACTCTTGAATTTCATCCAATTTGTCTCTTGAAAGAATTTCTTTAGGTTTCCAAAATCTGTCTTGGCATAATTCCATCTTCCCACTTTATATTCTTCATTTCTTCTAGATTTCTCTTCGTCTATCACCTTGAACTCCAAAACTGCATGATCACTCTTTGCTAAAGGGCACTCCACCCTCATCTCCTCAATGACCATTGGCTCTGTACTAAAGACCAAGTCCAGTCTTGACGATGCTCCCTCTCCTCCAAACCTAGTATCTTCTTTGACCCACTGAGTTAACACATTTTCCATTGCCAGTGTCAATAGTGTATTTCCCATGTTGTCTCTGATCCTTCCATTGACCAGTCCTCCCAACACACCTCTTTACAATTAAAATCTCCCATCATTATAGTTCGTTCACAGCCACCCAACATTTCTTCCAGACATGTTCCTGTATCACTTATCATTTCTTCATATTCCTGTACTGACCATGCATTTGTCTTAGGTGGTACGTACACCACTATGTAGTGCCTCTTTTTCCTTCATTAGTTTCTGCTCTGATCTTTAGCACTTCTGCCTTTCCCATACCTTCTTTCACTTGATCCACCTTTATATCTTTTTAACCAGCAACATCACTCCTCCTCCCATCTTACCTACTCTATTTCTTTTCCAAACATTATATTTCCCTTCTCCAACCATCATCAGGTCTTCTCCTCTCTCAGTTTTGTTTCAGTAAGACCCACAATATCTGGGTTCTTGTCCCTCAAGTAATCGTTGAGTTCTAAAATCCCGATATCACTCCATTTATGTTGGAATACATTACATTCGCTCATACGTAAGTTTCTTTAGTCCTTTCTTGCTGTACTTTTCTGGGTTATGAACCACTTCCTCAGTCTCATATCCAAGATTCTCCAGAAAAACTCTTTCTTCTCCTCTTCTGTCCTCTCTTCATTTTTTTCAAAGCCTCCTTTCTCAACTCATTTAACATTTCTCTTTCCTTTTCACCGAGATCTCTTCTCAACCAAATCTTCCTTGTTGTTTCCTGCTGGGCTAGCCTCCATGACTTCTCCACCAATTCATCTACATCCTTTTGTGACTTAAGTTTGATTCTTATTGGCCTCATACCTTCTCTTGTGAACTTTCCAATTCTATGTGTGTGCGCATAATGATAATAATGATAATAATAATAATTATAATATGGTTTATTATGAATTACAGTACATACATACTGAAAATATACATATGGAGATTGGGGGGACACTTAAGATTAGAACATTAACTTAGTTGTTTATGGCTTCCACTTTGGTGGGGATTGCACTGTGTTGGTAATGGTTGGTCGTCATGGCCCTAAGTGGTCTGACCACATTTGTGTGACGTGTGGCATGGGTTGGTTGGGATGCGTTTGGCGGGAGGAGGTGTCATAACCATGGGTAGCGCAGCCTGATGAGGGCTGCTTGGTGTCCGGTAGCCAGTGTGGAGAGATTGAGGGTAGTTAGGGCATGATCGTAGTTTGTGTAGGCAGGGCGGCCAAGAATGATCCTGTATGCCCTCTTTTGCACATCATCCAGTTGTTGCAGTTGAGTGGAGGTGAGGGAGGAAGACCACACTGGTGAGGCATACATAAGCCTGGGCAAGATAAAGGTGATGTATATCCCCTTTAACTCATCATTTGGTGTGCCCAGTGACTTAAGTCTGCATAGCATGTGGAGTCTGTAGGCTGTCAATCTCGCTGTGGCAGTAACGTGTAACTTCCATGTCAATTGGTCGTCCACTGTGACCCCGAGCAGCTTGGCCGACTGAACCACTTGGAGAGGATGAGGACCCAGGGGGAGGTGGGGGGGAATAGTGCCGAGGAGGTGCAGATATGCATTATTACAGTTTTGGTGTGATTGATTGTCATCCTGCTCTCTGCTGACCATTCCTGCAGGCTGTTCAACTTTGTTTGAAGTGCTGAGTAGTCTGGGTTTTTGTTGTCGATTGGCACACCCACGGTGCAGTCATCCACATACTTCCAGCTATGAGGGGTGTTTATCAGAGTGTCATTAATCAGTATCAGGAAACAGAATGGACCCATATTGGTGCCCTGAGGGACTCCACACGTTAGCTGTTGGTAAGAGGATGTGTGTTTCTGAAAACGTACAGCTTGCCACCGTCCTGTGAGGAAGTTAGCCAGCCATGCTGTCAGGTGAGAGGGAAGACCCAGACTGATGGCTTTGTTGATGACAACAGTGTGGTCAACCAAATCAAAAGCCTTCCTGAAGTCCACAAAAGCGACTGCTAAAGAGGTGTTTCGTTTGTCTAGGTGACTGTGAATGAAGTCAAGGAAGCTGATTAGGTAGTGAGAGGTTGAGGTGGCTCTGATGTTGCCAAATTGCTATATGTCGAAGGAGTTACTGATTTTGTTGTATGCCCAGTCAAACAAAGTCTTCACATATGAGGCTAGGGATGGGTGTGATAGCAACTGGCCTGAGGTCATTGAGTGACTGTGGGCTGGTAGTTTTAGGGATGGGTGTGACAAATGTTTTCCAGTCAATAGGGCATTAGTACTGAGCTGAGAGAGAGATGTATTTATTATTGAGCAGAGAGGAGTGGCTAGTTCTGGGGCAAATTCTTTGTAAATCTTAATGGGTAGGTCAGTAAGAGTGGTAGACCAAGGCTTGAGTTTAAGAATTCTCTTGTAAACATCCATCACTTGGACAGTAGGAGGAGGGGAGGGAGTGTAGGGAGACTTGAGTAGAGGGGTGGGAAGACATGGGTCTTAGATCACCTTTGCAGTGATAGTAAATCCTGTCGTCGTGAGTTGTAGGAAGGCAGCATTTGCTTTTAAGAACGTTCATATCTCTTGGACGGTGAAGAGCATTGACATGAGAGCAAGTCAAGTCATTGTGCACATACATGTGACATCCATCTTTGGAATGAAAATGAGGATAGAGAAAGTTAGGAGAGAGCAGAACAGGTGCTACG